>NC_141086.1:43463589-43676089 GCF_041138505.1 Cibotium barometz
TGTCATCTATATATAAATACAATCAGCAGAGCAAGTATTATTGGCGACTCCTAAGAAGCTATTTATTAGACATCAATAGAAATGCACATGGTAGCACTACCTTCATAGGCACTCCTAGTCTTTTTTCATTGCTGTAAGGCTCTGAAGAGTTTAAAGCCCAACGAAAACTGACAACCATGCCTGTCCTAGAGGCAACTCGTTCCACAAGAGAAAGATGAGCAGGACTTGTGATCACCAAAACCCAACCCATGTCATCCATCACAGCATTGGCCACACCACCAAAGAACTCTTTATATGATCCTCACTAATTTGATTCCAAGAAGGAATCCCATCAAAGCCTGGAACTGGAGAGATTGACAAAAGACAATCCGGGAACATTTAAGCCAAAAAAGAAAGCAAGTCTCAAAAAAGCTTTCAAATAAAAGTTGTGCAAAGAGAGAGGACTTATTGAAAAAGAGGGAAGGACTTTACAAACCTGCGGGCAAATCAATGACTGTGAAGTCAATGCTCCAACTGCATGGCTTGCCTCCTCTGGTTTTTTTCTCTCCAAGGTGGGTCATGAAAAATTGTCTCATTACTTCAAAACCCTCCTTGAAATTATGCTCCAGCAACTCCTTTCCCAATTGAATGTAGTCATATGTCCATACATTCACTTGATTTCTCCCACCAGGCCTCTCTTGCTCACGAAAAGCACTCAATGAAACGATCCCTGACGAGCTTGCACCAGTTCTTGGAAAAGAACGATCGTGCCCTTTAATGATCCAAAAAACAATGGAATGCAAACATTTTAAGAGTACACATTGTTTAAATCATTCTATATACAATCCTTCATCAATCCAATAAACATACCTTGACTCTGACTCATGAACTTATTTGATGGTCGACCCCCCTTATTTTGTGGCTTCCTTCTTTTCCTTGAGGTCCTTTTCCTTCAAGGCACGAAACTCTTCATCAATCCTTTTCTTCTCCTCCTCATTTAATAGACCCTGAGGAACTCGAGTGAGACATGCACTCCCCCTTCAAATGCCGTAGGTATATCTCTTTGTCCTCCTCCAAATATTCCCCCCTCTTCATGTCCAACCACCAAGGACATTTCTTCCTCTCCCATTCAGACAACATTAAAGCCCCATCTGTTTGATTGTTCTCTCTAAAGATGGAGCAAGAGTACTGTTGCATGACGAATGAAGATCAATACAAGGATGCAACAAAAAAGACACTTAGGGCTTTTGAAAAGAGTTCAAAGTTGTAGATGAATGTGGGAGAGGGCTTGACAATAATCCCACATGGGAACTTTTGGGAGTTCTAGAATTTTTGTATAAAAGGTGGCTCATTTGAGAGCATGGACACATTGGGCAAACTCATGTTTGAGCTCTCTTGAGACTAGCTCTCCCTCTTCTTCCATAGAGGTGCAAGCTCTTCTCTCTCCCCATCTACATTGTTGTAAGTTCTATTCTTTTGTTAATTCAATGCAATGAGTTGATATTTGTCTCTCTTCTCTTGTCAATTCTCTTGTGTGCATGTTTCTTATTGATAGCTTCAAGGATTGTGTGCATGCTAGGGAAATGAGTATTTGAGAATGAAGAATGCTTTGATCTTGTGTAAGCAATAGCTAAGCTTTCTTCTTGTTTGGATGTATGGATGAGTGGAATGTGGAGTTGAGTGAGCAATAGCAAGATTGAGCTTGAGTGTGTGTTGAGTCTATGTCAATAGTAGTAGTTTTCTTAGCAATCTCTCCATCAAATGGATAAGCTTTTGTGCACCGGTACGGGTTGAATCCCTAGCTCCGAAAGGGATGCAAATCCCATTGGATTGAGCTAAGTGTGGATCATACTACTCTTGTTACAAGTGAGAGAGTTTTTCCGTCTCTCCATTGGCGCTGTTGCCGGGGAGAAGACTCAAAACCGGTTGAGAAGCTTGCATTACTACCACTATTTCTTTTTGTTTTGAGGTTTAGGGCATTGAGTGTGTGATCTCAAGGGCGCCTTGTGTGTTTTCGTTTTTTTGATGAGAAGCAAGAAAAAAATTTAAACCCCATTGCGGTTGAGTAATCTCGTTTAAGTACTTTCTGTTTTTGTATTTTTGTTGCAAGTTGGCGAGAGGTAGATAGGAAGTAGTGGAAGCGGCTTTCTTTTATTGTTTTGATTTGTTATTGTGTGGGGAGGCGTCTTCATAGGGCGCAGTGAAGAAAAAGAAAAATATATATATATATATATATTATATATATATATATATTTATTTATTTCTTTATATATGTACTCTACTGTAGACAGGCGAAGGACAACAGTTTGAAGCTGGCCGAAAGGAGAGAGAAGGCAGCTTTAAAAACATATATATATATATATATATATATATATATATATATATATATATATATATATATATTTATAGATCTGACGTGGCAGCTGGAGGGGGTCGTCTGCCTTGAGCGCTGCTTGAAGAAGCGTAGGAGTGGACGCAGGCGAAGGCAGCTTTAATATATATATATAAATATATATATATATATTATACATTAACGTGGAAGGCGTCGTCTGGCGTCGTCTGCAACTGAAACGTAGGCGGCTGGAGTAGAAGTGGGAACCGAAGGAGTAGACGCAGGCAGCTGACAGAAGCAAGCAAAGGCGGCTGGAAAAAAATATATATAAAAAAATATTCGTGCGTGAAGCGTGGCTGCTGGAGGCGCAGCAGCGAAGCTGTTGGTGCGTGAAGGCCGTCGAAGAGGAACCGGAGGTGGAAGAGGAGTAGGCGACCGCCGGCAGCAGCAGAGCAGAGGCCGTCGAAGAGGTGGAAGCCGACCTGTGTTGAGTTGAGAAGGTAGCAGCGTGGAGTGAGAGGCAGTAATAAGCGAAGGTAGAAGGTGCTATGGGAGGTAGAAGGTGCAGGCGCAGAAGCAGTAGTAGCCGGACAGAGTCTGCATCGGGTGGCCGTGTGAAGGTAACCAAGCACCAGCTCATGAAGGAAGCGGCGACTGTGCTGCTGTAGAGCGGCCGCAAGAAGGTAGGGTGAGGAGGTCCAGGCGAACTGGTGGTGTGGAAGGAACTGCTGGCCGATGAAGGCAAAGGCCGCTGACTGGCCGGCATCAGACTGAGGGAGAGCGACTGAGGGAGAGCGGCGGAAGTGAAGGCGAGGAGAGAAAAGTGGGCCACACAAGAAGGCGACCTGCGTGGAGAGCTACAGCTGGCGAAGGGAGCAGAGGAAAACGGTGAGGCGGCGGGAATTCCGGCGAGCGGCGAGGGATAAGGTAGGTGCAATTTTTTATTTTTTTATTTTCTTTATTTTTTATTAATTTTTCATGTTTTTTTATTTTTTAAATAAAAATAATAATAATAAATATAAAAAAACAAAAAAAAATATTTTTTTTAAAAAAAAGAAAGAAAAAAAGAAAAAAAAGAAAAAAAACCATAAAATAATAAATTTATTTTTTAAAAAAAAAGAGGAAAAAAAATAATTTTTATTTTTTGTATTTTGAAACCATTGTTCATTTTTTCAATTTCTGTAAAGTCTTGCATAATTAAAGTAGCTTGCATTTTTTATTTTTATTTTTTTTAGAATTTTTGTAAATGATGCATAATTGGTAAATTCATATTTTTTGTATTTGGTACGAAATTTATTAGTTAAAAAAATAAATAAATAAATAAACAAACAAACAAACAAACAAAAAAAAACCAACCAAAAAAAAACAACAAAAAGGAAAAAAAATTGATAAATTAAGTATTTTTTAGGAGTCTACTTTTTTGCATAAATTGTAATTCTTTTTTTAATTCTTTGCATAATTAGTGTAACCTGCATTTCTTAATTTTTTGTAACTTTGTGCATACTTAGTATTTTTTTAGTGTGATTCATAATTTTTATGTAAATATTTAAAAAATAAATAAATAAATAAAAAACAACATAAAAAAACATAAAATCATTTAAAAAATCATAATTAAATAAAAATAAAAATAATAGGATAGATAGTTATGCCACACATACCCATTTTTAGTTGCCTTTAGTGGTTAGGTAGGGTAAAAAATATATATATATATATATATATACATATATATATATATATTTAGCAAAAAAACAAAACACAAAAACCAAAACAAAAACAAGAGTACCTACGCAAGAAAGTGGGACCCAATCGGTAGGCAATTTGGCAGATATTGCTGAAACCCTTTCTGAATCCCAATCCGATACCCTTTCCTCCAGAACAACTAGTTCATTGTCCATGGACAATCTAGGGCCGACAAATAGTCATCCCGTAGCCCCAAATAGGACACCCTCAAGATCCTTTAATCCATTTGAAGCCGACACCATGGGGTTAACATTTAATGTGAGACTCCAATATGTCTACACAAATGCTCAAGGAGCTGAGATCTTTAGGGATCCACAACAACGATATCTTGTTAAGATCGCAGACATTTTCTCAGAACATGATAGAGCACCTCTAGTCAATGACCAGGGTAACATGTATATGGGTGGAGATGGTGTTCGCTACGAAGTCACCTACCATCCAGAAAAGGTAGACAAATTAGGGGAGCTCTCTAAAACCGAGTTCTTAGACTTATCAGAACTTTCCAGAGCAAGGGTGTCTAGAGATGATTGGCTCATCGAGCCGGACATGCCTGGACCATCCAATGCCCAGTCCTCAAAGCCATCCATTGATGATTTACTTCTTGTAGATCTAAATTTGAAAAGGGATAGGAAAGGCAAGTGTAAACTGGATCAGGGGGCTGAATGCCAATGGGAGTTTGTACGACAAATTCCTGTGACAAAGGTCTTACAGGATGACCCACTTCAAGAGGTCTATAAGGACTCGTTAGAGGGATATTATGCCACAACTAGATTGCCACAGCTGGATCTTCCTCTAGCTCATGTGGTGGTAGTTGAGAAGATTGCAGGACACATGAACAGAATAATTGATAAATGGGCCAATGAATACCGAACCCTAGATTGGAAAGAGATTCGGGAACTCACGTGGAAAGGACAACCATTATTCATAGAAGTGTTCTCAACAAATACAGCCAAACCGGGAGAGACAGCCTTTCTTGGAGAAACTGTTGCTCCTCCCCTACGAGAGTTCACTAGAGAGGGACCTTCAACATCTAAGTGGACCACTGCTAGTAGCGCAACTCTAGCACCAAGATATCGTCCTACACCAAATGTGCGACCACAGATCACACCACAACAACATCTTTCTCACTATGACAATCGGAGGGTAGGGGAGTCAACTCGGCATCCCATTAATGCAACTCCTGAAATGCGGGTGACAAGATCTTTGGAGGGATTTGGTGAGGCTGGTAATAGGGTACCCACACCAATTTTGGAAACATGTGGACCATCTTTCCAAAGAGAGGAACAATTCCCACTGAGAGTAAGAGGCCGTAGGCCCTATGATGAGTATTCAAGACAAGTAAGGCCATCAACTCTTCAGAAACTGGTAAAGAAGTATGAAGGGTCGGGAGATCCATACGACCATGTAGCAGCATTTAGGCAAGCAGTTCGAGCTGAGCAAGTGGCTGATAAGCATACTCAAATTGAAGGATTTGGACTCACTCTTGAGGGAAAGGCCCTGACTTGGTTTCAGGCATTAGAGGCTTCAGACAAATCTTCTTTACGAGTTTTGGAAGAGAGATTCATTGCTGCTTTTTCCTTGATGGGAATTCAACATGACACAGTAGCACACATCTACTCTTTCAAACAAGGCGAGAATGAGAGTGTTAGAGACTGTGTAAATAGAATGAAGCAGTACATTAATCGTTGCCCAGAAGATGAGAAGCCCGCCCAAAGTCGATTAATTTCTCTCTTCTTAAAAGGACTCAAAAATTCAACACTGCATACACATCTCTATGCGAAGAAACATACAAATTTCAATGAGTGTTGCCATGATGCTATGGATTTCACCGATAACTTCAAATTCCAAGATGATTCTGGCCCAGAGGTGAAACCTAGAGATCAGTGGGGTGATGACCAAAGTTCAGGGTCTAGCGCGCTAGTAAATCCAGACCAGATAGCTAACCTAGTACTACGGAGATTGGGACAGACCTATCGTCCACCCATGCAGCCACAACAACAGCAGCAGAGAATGAGAAGTGTACTTCCTACAGGTCCTCATCTTTGTGGAGCATGTGGCAGTAACCATAAAACAGAGGACTGTAATACCTTTTCTCCTCTAGTCACAAACCAACCCACAAAGAAGTGGTGCCAAGCCTGTGCTTGGAACTTTACTCATATCATACAGGAATGTACTCGCATCGCGAGAATGAGACAGGAACGTGAGCAGCCGAGGGGTGGAGTGGCTCCACAAATGTATCAACAGTATACTAGTTTTGAACGTAAGCCACCGATGGCACAAGAGCAAGCACGACCTGTTCTTGGTGCTCAACCTCCTGCTCCAGGGACTTCTCCTGTGAGGGTTGTCGACTACGACAATTCAAATATGTGTAGAGACTTGGTAAACCCAGGCTATGTGGAGGAGGAATATGTATCATATTCATCCAAAGAAAATATCTTTGAAAGTCCCGCATACCCAAGCCCAGCACTAGACGTTCAACCAGGGGAACAAAACTCTTTAATGTTGCTAGGCGGCTACCAACCTAGGACTCCAGGCCCCTCAGGTCAATGGCAGCCAAGGAAAGTAGAGGCCAAACCAATGGGCCCCTGTTATGAGTGCGGAGAACCCCATTGGGCTCTGATTGTCCACATCGCTCTAGGCAAGCATCTCGGTCCAATACAACAGTACAACAGTTTCCACCAATTGAAAGATATTGTCTAGGGTGTTGTGTAGAACACTTCCCAAAAGACTGTCTACTGAAACCACATGAGGAAGGCACCTCTCAACCAAAGGTCTCACTCAACCTTGTAGGCACAGTTCCATCGCCACCTTCATCTGAGAATGAGGATGTCGTGCCACTTAGAGTCATGACTAGATCACAGACACGAAATGTAGAAATGCAAACTGATGAGACACCTCGAACTAGGGATGCAAAAACAAATCTAGTGGACAAGACCCTACAGTCCAATAGAAAAAAGACCACTCGAAGAAGAACCGAAACAAGCGACGAACTAAAAGTACATCCACTAGTTCTCAAGAAGCCTCTAAACAAAACATGAGGGATAAAACTTTTACATCCCAAGAGAGTGCATGAGGAACATCAACCTCAACCTGGGCCTAGTGTTAAACAAAATGAGGCTAGTACGAATGAGGATAGTTCTGGGGGTTCTATTTTTGTGGATAAAGTGAATGAGAGTCTAGAGGCCATCATTGATGCTCATAGAAGTCGCATTGCAGCTTTATTTGAGCTACCCAAGAAGCTTCAAGAATACCCAAACCCTCGTGAGGAGAAGATCAATCTAGCTGTACACCAGCAACTCATTAGGGAAGCTCAGTCAATACTTGAGGGACCACCACCACCTATTCCTCGGGGCCCAACCTCTCTTAAGCCAACATTAGAAACCATACTAGAAGTGTCATCGAGTCGGGAAATGAAAAGTGAGCTCATTTCACAAGCTCATAGCGAAAGGTCTGCACCAATTGACACCCAATTGAAAGGGGGTAATCTGCCACCACCTAGCCTTGTCTTCCCATGCAATGATGAAGTTGTTGATGCTAATGAGGACATGGCAAATGAGATGTGGGCTCCAGTTCAGGAGAAAGTTCATGAGCACATGTCTTCTATTAGTTCGCCTCCATTCTCTGAGGTGGATTTTACCAGAGGCACGGAAAACAACTTTGGACGCCCAAGCATCCAGGAGGAAGTTCAAACAATTGTTTCTCCTAGAAGTAAGCAGACAATGAAAACATTACCATCATATCTGGGAGAATATGAGAACTGTTCTCAAACCTTGAGGATACCCTCCATAAATAAAAGGTTGACAAAGGAGAAAGATATGAGTATGGTGCAAGCTATTTTGTCAGCACCAGTGGCTTGTACCTTACCTTTGCTTGATTTGATAAAAATTCGACCTGAGTTGTGGAATGATATTGCCACATGTTTGTCAGATCAGGTAGTGCTACAAAAGGGTCACCATGAGTATACTATACACCCTGAGACAAAGCATGTAATGCCAGTTCCTATCAACAAAGTAGGAAAATTTTGTGAGGACGATCAGGGAAATGCTACCCTCCCATTAGAAGTGCGAAAAGTATCTTCAACTGCAATACTTGATAGTGGCGCAGGAGTGGGCATTGTGACAAGGTCCATTTGGGAAAAGTGGGGCAAACCAGCTATTAGGAGTACAAGGATGCGCTTGCAGCTAGCAGATGGAAGCTTAGAACATCCCCTTGGGCTGCTTGAGAACATATTGGTCACCACATGTGGGATTGAATATGAGCACACCTTTGCAGTAGTGGATTTTGGAAAACATCCAAACTACGAAGTGATATTGGGTAGACCATTCATGCGACAATTTCAAAGGATTCAAGATTGGGGATACAATTATTTGTACCTCCGACATGATTCTGTCATCACAAGGGTCAACCTAAGAAATCACTCATATCGTGATGTAACAAGGTCTCCAATAGATGAGTTTGATTCTGCTTCATCTGAGGGCTCAAGAGTTACATTGTCCGATGGACGAGAAGATCTATGGATGTGCGGAGCCTCATGTAGGGATTTCAACACCGAGAGACTTAAAGGTAATCGAAGTGTATCAGACGAGGCATACATTCCACAACCCTTCCCTGAGCATTTAATTGATCCATTAGAATGGAGTCATGTCCTTGCAACATTATCGACATGTGCTTTACCGAAGCCAATTCAATTTTGTGACTCAGATGGATATGATATTATTCCTATACGAATGGTACAACCACATGATCTTCTAGATGATTTGTACTATAGGAATACATCCACAACAGCACTGTATGTAGAGAAAGTCTCTGCTACTCAACAAGCTTTATCATGTCAAAAGGGCGGTGTTTCTATCTTACACAACCCACTTTCAAAATCTGCTCTTGAAACTCCAAAACAAATGATGTGGATTACTGATGAGTACTCAAGTGAGGGCCATGGCTGGCATGTTCCAACTACTCTAGTTGCTGCTCAAAGAAGGCCAGGTAAGAAGGAATTATCAATGTGGCTACCCAAAGATGCATACAAACTTGTACCATCTAGTCCAGTGGCTAAGCCTCTTAAGAAGCACATCATTTCCAAGCCTAAACCTCGGATTGTTACTCGATGGGTCCCAAAACATGTTCTTAAAGCACAAGGCTATTATGAGGGTGCAACAGCAATTTGGATTCCAAAATGCCTTGTTTTGCTAAGGATAAAAGAGTGTTTCCAAAAGATGCCAAAAGCCACCCTTGATTTTCCATATCAGTGGGTGCAAAAGAAATCAACACAAATTCTTCAAGAAAGGAAAGGTGGCTGTAATAGCACCTACAAATCTACTTGTGTTGATCTTCCTAAAACATGTATTGAAACACCGGTTGTCCCGATTTCTCCTTGTTACACAATTCAACCATCAACTTGTGTACCTAAGACAAGTACAAAGGAGTCTCATTTGAGCATAGATTCTGGTACTTCAATGCCTAAATCCTCTTATCTTGCTCAAATTCCAAGACAATTGATAAAATTCCCACCCAAGAAGGACATACCTAAAACCAAAGATAAGGCATTAACACTACAAATGAAGCTCTTTGGTAGATCAATGTTTGAATAGTGTGGTTCCTTATGCCTTTTGAGAATTATGTTCTTTTTGACACGGATCCACCACCAACGCAAGGGTAAGTTCAAATGACTCCACAATAAGATCGACAAGCCAGGGCACTTTTATCCCACTGGGTTTTTCCCCTCGGCTATATTTGGTGTTTGGCACCAATGGTAAATTTTATTTTTTTCTTTTCTTTTTGTGTTTGTTAATAAAAATTTTGCAGAAATCTCCGTAAAAAACAAGAGCATCAAACACGCCCCAATATTCCACCTATCGTGCAAACAAATTAGGAAGGGGGTAGACATGCTACGCTTACAAAGATCAAGGAGGAGCAATCTGCACAAAATCAGCAATGCATCAATGCAAACGAACAACATCAACAGGGCACTACAACAGGTGTATTCAAATCTTAATCTTTATTTCTTTATGTGCTTTTATCTTTCGAATATATGGTTTGCATGTTCACACAATGTTGGCTGGTTTAAGTTTTTGATTAGTTGTTAAAATATGGTGAGTGAATTCTAGAGTCTTAGAAGACTTAGGAAAAGATATTTCTATCTAAAGACAGTGTAGGATATATACCAAGGGAATATGCCAAGTTCTTATGCTTTCAAGGTATATTAGTTATCCCTACTAGTGGTGGCTACCTCTCAGATATGAGCTAGGTGCTAGGAGTAATAAAAATTTATAAAAAAAATTATACCCTAAAAAATATATATATATATATATATCCAAAGTAAATTAAGACATGACGTGTCTACAGCCATGAGAAATGCTTGGTAGGACCTGGGGTTGTCTTAGCACCTTGGGGCCAATGCCTTGGTTTCCATGGGGTGAACACTGATGTCTAAAAGCTTCAGAAAAAGACCTTTGAGGAATCTATCGCCTTGATGGATGTTGGTAGGACTCTGGGGTACACTATGGGCCTTCGAGACCGATGCCCTCATCTTCAAGGGGTACTCCTTAGGTCATAAAAGAAAGAAAAAGGGTCTGTCGCCCTTGAGATACTTAGCGGTCTTTAGATTCTCTTGGCGGAGGTCTCTTGGCCATTGCTTGGGTCTCTTTGGGATAGAACCTTAATCTTTATCACCTTCTACACACATATCAAAAAAAAAAAAGTAAAAGAGAGAGTTCCAATCACCTTTGCTCATATTTCGGAGTAGGTTTGCCACTTAGGAATAACTTACATACTTGTAGGACATTGAGACTGCGGTCATAACCGGTGGTGTACAAAGCACACTTGCCTTTGCATAGCACTATCTACCACTGAAGTCTCACTTTGACTAGTCTTTACTCACCTATTTTAGTACTCATTAAAACTTTAACCAGCCTTGCACTTATATGCTCACGTGTGAAATTATCATTGTTGGTTTTTCTTTTCTTTCCTTTTCTTTTTTTCTTTTTTTTTTTCAATAAAAGACTTTAATGTATCCATTCTTTTTTTGTTGCAGCTCTTGTTACTACCGCGCTCGAGGACGTGCGCAAAATAGGAAGGGGGGGAGTGTTGCATGACGAATGAAGATCAATACAAGGATGCAACAAAAAAGACACTTAGGGCTCTTGAAAAGAGTTCAAAGTTGTAGATGAATGTGGGAGAGGGCTTGACAATAATCCCACATGGGAACTTTTGGGAGTTCTAGAATTTTTGTATAAAAGGTGGCTCATTTGAGAGCATGGACACATTGGGCAAACTCATGTTTGAGCTCTCTTGAGACTAGCTCTCCCTCTTCTTCCATAGAGGTGCAAGCTCTTCTCTCTCCCCATCTACATTGTTGTAAGTTCTATTCTTTTGTTAATTCAATGCAATGAGTTGATATTTGTCTCTCTTCTCTTGTCAATTCTCTTGTGTGCATGTTTCTTATTGATAGCTTCAAGGATTGTGTGCATGCTAGGGAAATGAGTATTTGAGAATGAAGAATGCTTTGATCTTGTGTAAGCAATAGCTAAGCTTTCTTCTTGTTTGGATGTATGGATGAGTGGAATGTGGAGTTGAGTGAGCAATAGCAAGATTGAGCTTGAGTGTGTGTTGAGTCTATGTCAATAGTAGTAGTTTTCTTAGCAATCTCTCCATCAAATGGATAAGCTTTTGTGCACCGGTACGGGTTGAATCCCTAGCTCCGAAAGGGATGCAAATCCCATTGGATTGAGCTAAGTGTGGATCATACTACTCTTGTTACAAGTGAGAGAGTTTTTCCGTCTCTCCAAGTACATGCTGAATCCAGAATGCACTGTCCATGCCTTACAAAACATGAGGCAAGAAAGGTATCTTCTTCATAGAAATAAGCAATAGCAAATACCTATACACAAGCACAAAAGTTAAATATTCAACAACTCATCACATTTTAAAAATTCTTAACAACACCACTGAACTTGGGATCTTTTCTCACCTATAGACCAAATGTCTAGATGCATTTGTCAAGTCAATATGTTTTGCTGCTGATGTTGCCACATTCATCTCTTTCTCAAATGAATAAAATAGCACAGCTCGATACCTCCCAACAATGTCCAAGAAGTATGTGTGTCCAAACTAGGCTCTTGAGACAACTCTAGTTTCTCCTTGCCGATATTGGAATCTACAACCTGTTTCACTAATCTGGTTGCATCCTCTAGTAATTGGTCCATCCACACCTCCTTGGCCAACCATAAAATGTATTGATGGTCTCCAAGTGGCATCCCATAAGACTGCTTAACATTGTCATCTTGTCCTAGAAGTTTAAGCATTGAGGATTTCAGGTCTGGAGAACATGCTGCCGAGGAGAGTGCATATAATTTCTCTAGACTAATTTTATATTGGGAGTCCTCAAAGGGAAGCTTCCACAATATCTCAAACCATTCTTTGCCATTGGATGGATTAACCACCGAAAGCATCTAAGAGATTCACAAAATATCTCCCGTCAAGCTTAATCAACCAATAAACCCAATCAAGCATGAAAGACAATCAATCCAATGAAACACGAAAATTATTATCAACTAACCCTTATCATTTTTCTATTGTAAGTCTTGATAACACTCCTTTTTTGCCTTTAATACTTCTATATCTTTATCTTCCTTGGAAAGTCCTGGATTGATCTTCTTGCATGCAACCTCAAATGTTGTGTCCCATTTTCCCTGTAATGACAAAGAAAAAACAACAACAGAGCAAATAGTCAAAAGAGTAAGATTTAAATCATGAATCAAAAATTACTTCCTGACAAGAAAACCCACCGCAAAAACCATGCGACCTAGGATTGATTGAGTCAAGGGATACCACACCCTTTCCCCATGCTTGCCTCTCTTGTTCTCACAGAGGCAATGTGATTCTTTTCAGCTTCACTAAAACTTTCCATGAGAGATGTGTCATCTAATGCACAAAGGGTACTTGTATGGAAGAGATAATCCTTAAGATTTGTAATAACAATGGCCTCTTCATGCATCCTACAAAAAATCGACAATAGTCAATGCAAACAAATTCAAGAGCAAGTACACAATTCTTTTAAAAAAATCTAATCATTTTGCAAAGAGATATAGATGAGAAGCTTACAAGTTAATTCTCTGTAAAGTAGCCACAAGAACTTGCTCATCCTTTTCATTTGGAATGATGAATTCTGCTTGAACTCTGATATGCTTCCCCTTCTTATTTGCAAAACTCTCACTAATACACTCCATCCATGCTGCAGTTCTGTGATTACCCTCCCATACAAAAAACATTTTTCCCCTCAATACAGACCTCTCTTCTTTAGATTCAAGCTCTTTTTCAAACTCGTCATTGATAGCCTGCCAATGTCTATCCCAAGTACTTGTTATTGTTTCATCAACATCCAAGGTAGACCCATCAGGCAGGTTAGTTGACAGAATCAAGCTACCTTTCATTGCCATATAGCCCTCTTTTTCCAAAACTGACTTTAATCTATACAAATCATGTCTAAGCTCTCTAACCCTTTCATTTATCCTACACCTGCAAAGTGGAATCCTAGGTGCTAGCATTCCAGGATTAAGTGCCAATCTAGATAGAAAGTCAAATCCATCAGCCTTAGAAATTGCTTGAGGAATCAACTCATCAGGTATATCATCCTTATCTTTGGGATCCTCTTGTGTAGTTATGACAACAACCAATTCATTGCCAGTAGCCAAATTTGTGTCCTCAACCATTTGTTCATCATTTTCTCTCTCTCCATGATGCTCAACGACCTTATGAGACTCTTTAACTTATTTCTTGAGACCAGAGCTAGATGTTTTTGCAAGTGTCTTTCTCTTTCTGGTATTGACAACCTGTAAGAAAAAAAGAGAAAAAAGGAGGTAGTGAGCACATGCAGATTGATCCTATACAAGGAGGCATTGCAGTAGGCAAATTGCCAACCCTTGAGTATTGCAACTTCTTGATCTCATAGGTAATTCTGGCCTTTTGAAGACATTAATACATCATTTCATTTCATCTCTCTCTCTCTCTCTCTCTCTCTCTCTCTCTCTCTCTCTCTCTCTCTCTCTTCTAAAATAACGCATACGCTATCAATTCTAATGTTCACTACCTCTCAGAAATTGTCTCCCTAATTGAAAAATGGTTAAGAATTCACAAAGTCTCGTCTTATCGAAATACATTCAGTACAACCTTTTAACCCTTCAAAGAATCAGTGCAATTAGCTAAGTAAGAGCAAATTTACCATAAAGAAGAACACAGCAAATAAATCACACAGCAAATCACTGACTAATTTATCTGCACTTGCTTCCAATTGCATTTTAATACAGTAAGAGTTTGGAATAAACACAAAAAATTCCAACAATCTGATACTGCTCTAAGTAAAGATCCCGGACTTGGAACATATGCAGCCAGTATCGTATGTAAAGCTCCCGGACTTGGAACACGTGTAGCGAGTATCCTATATAAGTTGTGGTGCAAGTACTCCAAGCCATAAGCCACACCCATAATAATTCTCATTCTCGTGCATTCCAATCTAGTTGCTCAGCATCGCAATCTGCCACGACCCATGGCAAAACAAGCAGCACTAAACTAGCACCTTCGTGACACAGAAAAGAACATGTCCAAACATTGTATAACTTACGACTCAGGAGGGGACATGTAGCTATCCATTACTGTTAATATATCACTAAAGCTTAAATGTAGTGTATGTACATAAATATATAATGTGCATGTGATTGAACAAAAGGGAATGCTGCAAAGGGTAATTTTTTGTGGGCACAGATGACACACTATGTAGGAGGTCGAACAGTATCCCATTGGGTGTATATTCACAAATCAGCATTCTTGTCAAAGGTTCATCCTCAGAGCAGTATCCAAGGAGCTTCACGATGTGTTTGTGATTGATGCTAGCAAGCCTTGCATTGGTATCACCCCTAATGAAATCAACCGTAATGAAATCAGCCCTAATGAAATCACCTCTAATGAAATCGGCCCTCTGTAGGAGCATCTCGATAGAGACCCCATGAATGCTCTGAGTAAAGCCAACGAGTATCCCCTGTATAGTTTGCCAGCAAACTATACAAGGGGGCATTGGTATCCTAATGAAATCACCCTTAACTAAATCGGCCCTCTTCAGGAGTAGCTTGACAGAGACCATTAAGTACATTCAATGAACAGTAGTGTTACCCATTAACTACACTCAATGTACAGTAGCTTGGGTCACATAACTAACATGCCTATTGGGTAGCCGCAAGACCTTGTAAAGTTTGCCAGCGAACTATACAAGGGGCATTGACATCGGGCCATAATCGCAGCAAATATTGAATCAGGGGCATTGACACCGGGCAACAATTGAATCAGGGGCATTGACATCGGGCAACAATTGAATCAGGGGCATTGACATCGAGCCACAATTGAATCAGGGGCATTGACATCGGGCCATAATCACTCAAATTGCATGCAACAATGGCCATAACCGCTCGGATTGTAGCAACGAAGGAATTCAATAAATCCAAACATAGCCAGACCCTGTATAGTTCGCCAGCGAGCTATATAAGGGGCATTAGCATCAGGCAGTACAAACGAAATTGGCAAGCAGCCTCTTCTTTAGTTCGCCAGCGAACTATGGAAATCCAATAGAGAGAAGAGAGAGCGAGCGTTACCTGTTTATTTGTTTTCGAAGGCATTGTGAATGGCGATCAGAAGCTGAGAGAGAGAGAGAGAGAGAGAGAGAGCTTGAGAAGCCTGTTAAGAAGCCCTGAGAGAGAGCAAGCGTTATCTTCACAATTCACAATTCTTTTTTAATGAAGAGAGAGAGAGAAAAGATTTTATCGTCGTAGGAAACAATCCCAAGAGACCAAATTGATCTCTCCGATTGGTCTTGAACTCAAGACCTTTTTTTTCTTATTTAATGAAGAGATAGAGAGAGAGAGAGAGAGAATGAGCATGAGAAGCTAAGGGAGAGAGGAAGAGAGAGAGAGTGAGAGAGTCAATATAGATATTTAAAATAATTAAATTAATAAAATAATAAAAAAATAAATAAATTATACTTTAACCATATAATGATTATCTTCATTGAAAGTAACAAAATAAATATTGTAGATTTTGTTTAGTTAATGACTATTTCATGTGATGATGAACTCTCAAAAAACGCGAGTATTCATGTCCATTGCTAAGAATTTTCAATGGCAAGCCAAAATTGGGGTCACTTTAGAGAGAGAGAGAGAGAGAGAAAGAGAGAGAGAGGGAAGGAGAGAGGGGGATAGAAAATCTTTCAAAGCACATCGTTCTTTGTATTTTTTACGATGCAGACTCCATGTTTGAGGGACCAAGCTAGAAGCAAGCAGGTTGAGTTAGCACTTACAAATGGTGTCACTGAGGTTTCCAAGCATTATCTCTCATTGACCTTTGGATTGAAGGAAGATTCTATCATTCTACATCAGATGTTTGGTGTTGAGACTGATGGCCTTTCATTTGAGATGCCAACTATAAAAAGAGGAGATCATAATGTCTTTCAAGTGGACATTCAATTTGGGAGAACCTTTGTGGTAAGTGGGGAAAAAATGCTATCTGGAACCTGCATTGCTGAAGTACTTGATAATGCTAAAGGGGAGGTGAAAAAATTACATGTGGAGATAGCGCCTGTTTTCAACATTGGTGCCACAGACAAAATTAGTATTGTTGAAATGTTGAGAAATTTACCTTTGAAGAATTCACGCAGAGTCACGTTTGGTTTAATAGGAGAGATCCGACAGGTTGAGATTCCTACAAGATATGATGGGATTATAATGTTTGAGTTGCCCTTTGCCAGTGCTGATAATAGAATGCTAGGACTAGAAAATAAATTTGATGGCCATGTGTGGACAGATGAAATGACAAGCAATATTTCTGCTTTCTTTGGAACAGTCAGGATAAAGAAATGTGGTGGGTACCTAGAGTGCACTAATGTGCTGTAACTGGATTGAATAGGTCAAGGGAGACAAATAAGCGGCATTGGATTGGTCGTTTGGCAAAAGTTTGTCCTGCTGGTAGAAGTGTGGAATTATATGGCAGTTTGAAGTGCACTTTCTGTTCAGAACCTCCAACATGTCAAGATGAATGCCCTTGCAAGTTGGTGATGTGCTTCCCCTCTGAAAAGATAGGAAAGAAAGTAACACGAGCCGTTCTACACATTGGCTCTCATATGCATCCTGTTGCAGCAGGAATCACAAGGATGGATGCTCAAGAGGTCAAGAACAAAGTGAAAGAGATGGTACGACAAGATTTTTTGGGTAGACCAAAAGCCATGCAACATAAGTTGGCTAAGGAGATTCTTGTTGAGTCAGCCATCTTTGGAGATGGGATAGGTGGACAGAAGTTATCTGACAATGATTTGGCTGCTATACTAGAGAAGCTTGCACCTGTTTTGGACAAAAGAAGACTTTCTCGCTGGAGAAAGGAGTCATAGGTAGAGGTAGGACAAGTAGCTGGAGAAATAGAGGCTATTATAAAGCTAAAGAAGTGCTTGTTGTTTGACTATTTTCAGAGTGTTGTTTTTTTGGGGC
Organism: Cibotium barometz; assembly: GCF_041138505.1. Classification (NCBI taxonomy): domain Eukaryota; kingdom Viridiplantae; phylum Streptophyta; class Polypodiopsida; order Cyatheales; family Cibotiaceae; genus Cibotium; species Cibotium barometz. Next base: position 43,481,158 of record NC_141086.1, read on the forward strand.
AATTAGAATTCTCCTCATTCAATAGGTGTCATCTCTTCAAAATGTCTACACAGGGCCGAGGGAGTGGGGTTGATTTGGTTACAAGATGAGACCAGGAGGTGAGCTTCAAAGCTGTTGGATTTGTTTTGACTTTGTAAAAAGAATGAAAGACTGGACAACCATGGCTTGTCATGTTTATAACCCTTTTGTGCAAGAGATGCAAACAATAGAAATTGGAGACTTCAAAGTTGAGGACACTGATGCTCAAATAATATTTTGGGAAGTACTAAATCGGGTGATGGAGCGAGAAGGTTACAAGAAGGCTTAGTTTAAGGGATTCATGGCAGATGAAGCACAATCAAATTGGCGAGCCGTGAGGACAGTTTTCAATGGTGGGCCAGACAATGTGATGACAGGTATGGAGCGTTCATGCTCTTTTCATTGGGAGCAGAGCTTGAATCAACATCATGCAAAGAAATGTGTACCACCGCATAGCCAGGAAGAGTTTAAATTGAGATGTCGGCGTTGGAAGAATTCTCCTTCGAAGAGGCTGAAATTGAGTTAGATGGGTTGCATTGAGCTACAAGCAACAAAGAGAAGGGCTGCGCGGACAGATAGTGAAGTACGCACAGTGAGAAGAAAACGTAGAGTGGGATCTCAGACACCTATACAACCCAATGATTCTCATCGTCCAGAGTATGAGGATGTGACACAAAATGTACGATGCCAATTTCAGAGAGATCAGTTTTCTAATGTCGAAAGTGCATATATCGAAGTCAAGATTCACCAAACAAAATGGGCAATTAGGAGGACAAACCCAGGAAGTGAAGTAAGGTGTCAAGGATACCTTCGTGAAAAGCAAAGTAAGTGTAATGCTTTGATTGATAAAAAAGGTAGAGGTGGCCTGATGGGTGTTCCTGCACCATGCTTTGAGGGACTTATCTCCTTGCCAACTTGTGTGAAGAAGCAATATGTGTGGTTCTGTGGAGATAATGTTGAGCACACATGGGAGATGTCAGACATTGTTACTGAGAAACCACCTAGTCGTCCACAAGAATGGCCTGTTTTGCAGAAGCGACATGTTTAAATAGCATGGAAGTGCAAGCTCTATGGGATGCAAGGTTTGATCTGCAACACATTGGACCATCTTGTGGAAGGCCAGCACAGGAAGGCACACCACATGAGACTGATTTGGACAAACGTCCCACACATTGTGCGGGTAAACCTTTAGTTATTTCAAGGAGGGTCACAAAAGAAATGGATGAAAGAATCAAGAGGGCTATACGTCCCACACATTGTGCGGGTAAACCTTTAGTTATTTTAAGGAGGGTCACAAAAGAAATGGACGAAAGAATCAAGAGGGCTATGGATTTGGTTTGCACCATACATCGTAGGCAGGTGGTTGTGGACAAGGAACATGTGGATTTCACAATTTCAACTCCAAGTGGCCAGGAAAATGGAGCGACATACAAGGTGACTGTATCAACTTTTCCAGTCTGCACTTGCGAGGACTTTAAGAAACGAGTAGACCAAGGGAAAAATTATATGCCTTGCAAATAGCTTTACTACATCTACACAAAGGAGTTAGGATTGGATGTTAGCAAACAAAAGTTTGGTCACCAGGTAGCATTGACAAAGAGAGAGCTCCACTACATGTTTCGTATGCTAAATTGATTGATGTGGTATGCTCAGTTGTTCTATTTTGTGGAGCTCATATGATATTTACAAATGATTACAAACTTTTGTACTTGGAAAAAGATTGATCGGCTTTTGGGCTTTGTAGCCTATTTTGTTTGTATGTTGAGCTTTATAAAGTGATACCATATTAAACACAATGATGTAATCAAAGTTTGTTCACGTGCTTTATACAATTGCAAAAGAGATAACCAATACTATTGCCTACACCATTTGGGTTGATCCACACCATTTGTGTTGGTCCACTTTATGTAGAATATGTGTGTCATTATTTAAGAAACTGACCTACACCATTTGGGTTGATCCACTTTATGTAGAATATGTGTGTCACACTAGTGGGACTCCCTCTGCCTCCGACGGAGGTGTCGCTGCGCGAAGAGCAGGAGATAAGACGAGCCACCCCCGTAACTCAAGAGGCAGAGTGCACAACTCAAGGGGTAGGGCTCCACCATGGCGCTCTCTCTCTCTCTCTCTCTCTCTCTAATGTGGCGCTCCCTCAGGAGATGAATGGAAGCGTTGGATGCATTTGCAGCCACATGGTAGGCAGCAGCCACGTGGTTGCCTACCCCTTCTAAGTTGATATGTATAAGTGGGATTCTCGCCGCCGAAGCCTACGGCAGCAAAAACAAAGAAATTACATACAAAGCCATGAATATATTTCTAAACAAAATTTAGATCCTACGACAGCACCTTGGTTGAATAATAGCCAATTACAAACAGGAAATGTTAGGCCCATTCCTCCAGGGGAAGGGAGAGCCATCCAATGTATGCTGGCTCTTGCACAATACAATGTTCACTGGTGCAGGCGAGCTATTGCATATCTTCCACTCCGTCTGCTTAGATTGCCTAGGTACCTCGCTACTTAGGACCAGCTCTTCTCACTCACACATATACACAAAGTACACTTCCAAGTCTTGAGTTGCGGGCTTCCATTGTTGGCCCGTCTCCGACATTAAAAGTCTCGTGTTTTTTTTTCCTCTCTCTCTCTCTCTCTCTCTCTATCTCTCTCTCTCCCCCCCCTAGAATCCAGGACTTGTCTATGATATTTTACATTTTTTTCGAGCAATTCCAGAAGACCCCACTTTGGTATGGAGTTCAAGACTTGCCTATGATCTTCAAATTTTCTTTTGAAGCAATGTTGGGAGACCCACGTTTCCACCGCAGAGAGAGAGAGAGAGAGAGAGAGAGAGAGAGAGAGAGAGTATTCATTGTTTTGATTTGAGCCTTTTTCTTGCTCCAGCTGAGATGTGGAGGCATTGAGGGCTCTATCATGCCCAAAGATCAAGAGAGAAAGATGTAGCCTCTGCCTTCTTCCCCTTCACTTCCTCTTTCACCTTCCCCTTCAGCTTCCTCTTCTTACTCTTCTTCCTCGTGCCTAAGAAAACACAGAGAGAGGAGAGAGAGAGAGAGAGAGAGAGAGAGAGAGAGAGAGAAGCAAGTGTCTTCCTTTTCCTCCTTTTTGTTCTACGAATCTGGAGAGAGTAAAAAGCCTTTTCTTCCTCTTTGAGACTGCCTCTTCCTCTTCCACGACCTGCGAAATCCAACTATAGAGAGAGAAAATTTCATGGTTGCCAGCTGTCCACGAAGAGAGAGAGATAGAGAGAGAGAGGAGGTAAGTGTGAGCTTTGTTGTTAAATAGGTGTTTGTACATATAATTTTCTTCTATAGTTTCTTAACGAAACCATGCTAAGTTGCATGATAAAAAACTACATCTCCGATGAGTATTCTTTCAGATACTTGTCCCTTCGCTCAGACGCTCAGAAGTTTGTGCTCAAAAAATGGGCATCCCCACATAAAGCTATGCGTGAGGCCTTATGCACAAGGCTTATGCATAAAGCACTATGCAAGCCACGCTAGTCTAAACTAAATCGTACCCCGGCACTATGCATTAAGCATGCATGCTTAGAGCTTAATGCATGCATAGGTTAAGCTCTATGCATGCATAAAGCTCTATGCATAGAGCTTAATACAGGCATAGAGCTTATTACAGGCATAGAGCTTTATGCACGTAGATACAAAAGCTATGCAAGCTATCCTGCTATGCAAGCCTTATGCAAGCTATGTCGCTATGCAAGCTATGTCACTATGCAAGCCTTACGCAAGCTACGGCGCTATGCAAGCCTTACGCAAACTACACCGCTATGCAAGCTATGTGAAAGCTTATGCATAAAGCATGCATAAGGCCTTATGCATAAAGCTTTAAGCATAATGCTTTATGGATGAGGCCTTATGCATAATAAAGATTTAGGCATAATGCTTTATGCATGAGGCCTTATGCATAAGGCCTTATGCATAATAAAGATTTAGGCATAATGCTGTATGCATGAGGCCTTATGCATAAGGCTTATGCATAAAGCATTATGCATAAGGCCTTAAGCATGAGACCTTACGCATAAAACTATGCATGAGGCCTTATGCATAAAGTATGCATGAGGCCTTATGCATAAACCATGAATAAAGCTTATGCATAAACCATTATGCATAAAGCTTATGCGTAAACCTACAAAACAAATCCCTAGCACCCAAGGGTGCAATAAAAATAGAGGAATTATAGAAAAACACTTACCTCTTTTTCGTGATATTGAAAGAGAGGATTAGAGGACCTAGAAAACCAACAAAAGGGTGAGGAAAGGATTAGTAATGCATACATACAAAAGCTTACGCAAGCTATACCTCTATAAAAGCCTTATGCAAAATATGCATAAGGCTATACATCTATACATACAAAAGCTTATGCAAGCTATACCTCTATAAAAGCCTTATGCAAAATATGCCACTATGCAAGCCTTATGCAAGCTGTGCTAAAGCTTATGTGCATAAAGCATGCATGAGGCCTTATGCATAAATCTTTAAGCATAAAGCTATGCATGAGGCCTTATGCATAAAGCTTATGCACAAAGCATTGTGCATAGAGCTTATGCATAAAGCATGCATGAGGCCTTATGCATAAAGCCTATGCATAAAGCTATGCATGAGGCCTTATGCATAAAGCTATGCACGAGGCTTATGCATAAAGCACTATGCAAGCCATGCTAGCCTAAACTAAACTGTACGCCGGCACTATGCATCAAACACGCATGCATAGAGCTTAATGCATGCATAGATTAATCTCTATGCATAGAGCTTAATGCATGCATAGAGGTCTATGCATAGAGCTTAATCTATGCATTATGAATGCATGCATAGAGCTTAGTCTATGCATTAAGGTCTACGAATAGAGCTTAATGCATAGATTAAACTCTACGATTAGAGCTCTATTCATAGATTAAACTCTACGATTAGAGCTCTATTCATAGATTAAGCTCTATGCATAGAGGACCTACAAAACAAAACCTCTCTTTTTGGTAGATAAAAATAGAGGAAAGAGACGAGAGATAGGAATGCACTTACCTCTTTTTGGTGATGTTGAAAAAGAAAATTAGAAGACCTACAAAACCAACAAAAGAGTGAGAAAAGGATTATTAATGCATACATACAAAATCAAAAAGATTAAGCTCTATGCATAGAGCTTAATGCATGCATAGAGCTCTATGCATATAGCTTGATCCATGCATAGAATTCTATGCATTATGAATGAATGCATAGAGCTTAATCCATGCATTAAGCTCTATGAATAAAGCTTAATCATAGATTAAGCTCTATGATTAGAGCTCTATTCATAGATTAAGCTCTATGCATAGAGGACCTACAAAACAAAACCCCTTTTTTTGGTAGATAAAAATAGAGGAAAGAGAGGATAAAGATATAGAAAAGAGAGGAAAGATAGGAAAGCACTTTCCTCTTTTTGACGATGTTGAAAGAGAAGATTAGAAGGCCTATAAAACCAACAAAAGGGTGAGGAAAGGATTAGGCTACATACATAATTATTATGGTAGGGTCGCAGGGAGTCTTACCAAGTGAATTTGGATCCGAGTATTGGTGTGTATGGTCTTTAGGTGTTGAGGTACCTCTTTAAAAAATTTGGTGTGATTTGAAGTTGTAGAGGCTCATCTAGACACTTTAGCGAATATGGGTATTTTTCAAACAAATTTGTCCACCAAGGAGTTGGAAGTTAGACATGTGTTGGATTATGAAGAGGGAAAGTGAGTGCCACTGAGGTGTCAAGAGATAAGCCAAGATCTTTAGTTTGATGTTTGGAGTTGGTGTCTTTGTGTAGTTGATCTCATATAGCCTTCTTGTAGTGCTAACTAGTTATAGCTAGAGTGGGAGTTGGAAACGACTCTCACCGCCGTTAGTTATGTGCACTAGTATCTCCCAATGCATGTTCGTAGATACCTAAGTATGCTAATACATACCTCCATGTTTTGGAATGCATAGATAGCATGTGTTATGCATTTGGTAGCTACTTAAGAATGGCCAAAACTATCAGTGCATTCGAGGTAACTATCGAAGCATGCTGGTAGCTACCTAAGCATGCCAGTAGCACTAGCATGCATCAAGATGACATAGGGATGAGACCTCATCCACCATACAGGTCAACCAATTCCCACTCATCCACACTCAAGTTACTAGGAGTATCCATCAAGAGAGTAGTCTAGATGCGAAGGGCCCTCACGATTGAGACCAGTGAGATAGAGAGCATACTCCCCTCGTCAATCTGAGATCCAGGAGATACTCTAGTGACACCATAGTACTTTCCCACAAGAGGTGAATTTTAAGAAGCTCTACTTATTTGTTAAGAGAGCTAGGTATTCACTCTCCAAGATGAGTTAATACTTGTGTATATACATACATAAGCTCATATATATGCATAAGTTCTTACTTGTGCATATACATACATAGCCTCCTAAGCACATATATATTTATACTACACAGGCATGCATAAAAAGCAATAAGAAAGTAATATGGATACTTCAAATAGCAATGCATGTGTATGCTTGTATAAAAAATTTAGCTCATGTATATGCATAAGCTTATGCTTGTGCTTAAGCATACATAGACTCCTAAGCACATAGATACCTAAGCTTATGCTTATGCTATATGTGCTTAAGCATAAAAAGCAATACAAAATCAATCATAGCCTCACAAGCACATACATAGGTAATCTTATGCTTGTGTTATTTGTGTATGCATAAAAAAAATACATGTACTTTAATATGCATGAAAAAATTAATTAAATGAATAGAAGTACAATTGCTTAGGCCGAAACTTCTTCTTTCGTTGCTCTTCTACAACCACTGCTTTGCCTTTGCCACTTATTGGAGGTGCATCTCCAAATATATCTGATTTCTGTATGGTCAAGGGAGCTTCCCTTGTGATTGGCCTCTCTCTTGCATGTCTATAGATGCTTGGATCTCTTTGATAGTGGCATGTTGCATAGTAGTTAGTGAACCTCTTAATGTGTCTCCATTAAACACCAAAAAGTCTTGCAAGATTTGGGTGAGGATAACAAGCAAGAGGTTCTTTCCTAGGTCCATGTGAAAAAGAGTAGAGAATATAGATTGGCAAAATAATATGTGAAAGAGAGTAGAGGCAAACTCTTGGCAAGAAAGAGGCAAACCTTAGGTATGTAGGATACAATACCTAGGCAAGAAAAATACAACAACAACAAAGAAAATCCCAACAAATAGAAGAAGTTACTACTTTGGGATTTAGGCGGTGGGCTTCTGGCGGGTATTTTTCAAAAAAATGTAAAGGACACTAAATATCACTTCAACATCAGACATCAAATCAGTCAATTAATTATGTGACTTAAATGTGACAAGCTGTAGTGACATTTAATGTCACTACAAAATAAAAAAATTGAATTGACATGCAATTAATATTGTGACATAAATATCACATACTTTTGTGACATAAATTGTCACAATAACCAAAAAAAATTGAATCTCTCTCATAACCTACAGAAAATTACTTTTCCACTCACATTATTAGTGACGTAAACTTTATGACATTTCACGTCAATAAAACATTATTCTTTCTTAACATTTTAATGTCTCGTCATTCTTCGGAGATTTTTAAAAAAAAACTTTGAGTGCAGCGTTGGGTGTGACATTAGCAAAGCGACGATAAGCATGGTGTTTTCTTGTAGTGAATTGAATTCAATTAATTATTCATGCAATATTTTTTTGGCATGGAAAATTTATGTCTCATCTCTTAAATACTATGTAAGTTTGAGGATAAATTTATAATGACTCGAGATCATTTTTTTCTTGCATGTAAGAACCTAGTTTGTAAATTCATACCCTATCTGGATTATAGTGCTAGATAGTCCTCTACTTATGGTGATTTATCAATTATATTCAAGGTTATTTTTATCATTTTAATTTTCTAAGGTTTCATGCCACATTCAATGAAGACAGGCCTTAGAAGAGGAATTCTAAAATAATGCTCCCATTCATAAGATATCTAGTAGCCCCTTAAAGAGACATATTTATGTTCTTTTGAGCTACCAAACTAGGGTTAAACAAACCAAGTTTAGATGTCAATTTTCTTAAATTGATAATTCCATTTAGTTCTACTTTTACTTAAAAAATAAAAAACTATCTACATAGATTGTTCTTTTAATCATACCATGCTTCTGAGGATGTGTAATTACAAAATATGTTTATCCAAATAAGCATAACAAAAAAGATAACACACCATTATATAATCTAAAATGTGCATTTACCTAACCACATAATATAAGAACATTGACATATAGCATTATCTAGTCAAGAGTCAAACATTACAACATTTTTAAGGTCAATGACTCAAATGATACCATAGCTCAATGTTTATAATACATTCTTTTACATAAAAATAGACAAAGGCATGTTTGTGCATGTGCACAAGCATTCATGTGCCCATGTTTTGGAAAAAGTATACTTTTCTACATGGTATGGACCCCCAATATCAAATTTTAAATCTCTATTTTTCTATCCTACAAATCCTTGATCCTATGGAGAGGGTACTATCCTCTCATGAACGTGGGGTAGTTTCAAACTTGTACAGAAATTGTTTTATTAAATTTAAAGATCAAAATAGCCGATTAGTTGGGGAGGTGATAGATGCTATACATAGTCGGTACCCCAATCCCCCACATGCAACATTCTCAGATGTATGGGGAAGGACACGAATAAGGGAGATCTTAAGTAATAAAAGATCTCACCTTAAGAAACTTCGTATGATGATGGGATAAATGTAGCTGCGGGTGGCTATCCTGCCGAGAAACCTACCCCAGTGCGCACAAACGCGAGTGGAAGGAGGCAAAGAAACGAGCAAAGGGTGGCGTGAAGAGTAGGCAGCATGTGGAGGCACGACGGATCTAGATGGAGACCATTGGATCTTCACATTTCGGATCTGGCAGCATCGAGTCATGGGAGGCAGAGTTCGTAAGTATCTTGCCACTTTATTTGATTGTTTTTTTAATTCATTGATTCTATAATTGTTTTAATCTTACAAATTGTGTCAATTATGTTACATCGAGACGGGTTATGGGGAGGAAGCCCACAGCCCACGATACTGGGTATGCTCGCCGGGATAGCAGACGTGACACGTGGGTCCTCTTTAGAACCGAGGGACGTATTACGGACGCGCAGTTTGAGATGCTTTCGAATACAGATATGCACACACTCATATTTAAAACTTTAACTTATAAAATAATCCATTGACAAACATGGTTACAGACATCATAACTCAAAGTTTTCATCTAGTCCCTTGTTTCACAAAAAATAGTATCACTCTGGACTCTTCGTTGAGACCAGCTGGTCAGGAGAGATCCACTAACAGATTACAATAATTATTTCATCCATCATACATATCTTCCATGACATATGCATGGGTGTCCTAAGCACCACGAGCCCGTGCATCACCTGGTTAGAACCCTCCAGGATCCTCCTTAGGTGTCCTAGAACTTCACTCAGGGACGGCTTCATCGGCCCTTGCCCATTGTACCGGAAGCACACCATTTTTCAACCATACCGAGGCTGGTCAAGACCTGGGTAGGTTTTTGCCGCGTGAGCCGTCCTTTGAACACTCCCCCCGCCAGCTATTGCAAACAAACTTTTCTTAGAAAAATACATATACCAAATGCTCCCTCCAACATTCTGGCGTAAGACAGTCCATTAAGAAAACAGGGTTTCTATGCAAGTTTTCAGTTTGATTTTCTTTTAAATACAATGAGTATTTCTCGAATTAGTATCCCCAAAACTTTTTGAACGGAATTCTGAATTCCATACTAGAATTCCTCAAATTCTCTAACCTTGATCTACAGATCAATTCGAAGGGTCTCAAACTTAGTTTCAGATTTGGCGGGATGTTTTGAGAGTATTTTTTTAAGCTGGTCATGCCTTCTTTCCTTGTAACTGGCGAAAGAGTTTGGTCTTGGTCATAGTCTGATTCAAGATTCAAATTTGATAAGATTTTTCATGAACTTAACTTTCTTGAAAAGGTTTGGTATTTCAGTTACCATTTTATCGAATTTCTTTCTTTGAATATACACTTAACTGATTTCTAAATTAGTTACGAATTCCAATGAAGAATAAAATGATCATTTATCTGAATATTTGGATCTCGATAGATTTTTTGAATTTTTCATTTACAAAGCGTGTGAATATAAAACAAAAGAATTTTCTCTCTTAAAGTATTTACTTATTCATTTACTCAATACTCATAGAACTTAAACATAGACTTTAAGAGAATTCAGATTTTGATTTAAATATTCTTTATGCATCTATTTATGCATAAAAATCAACTTCAATGGGAATAACACTTTTCTAGAAAGAAAATCCTTTTATGCATCTATTTATGCATAAAATCAATTTTAATAGGAATAGCACTTTTAAAATAAAAAGAATTTCTTTATGCATCTATTTATGCATAAAATCAATTTTAATGAGGATAACTCTTTTATAATAAAAATTCTTTTATGCATCTTTCTATGCAAAAATCAATTTGATAAAAATAACACTTTTATAATAAAATTTCTTTATGCATAAAAATCAATTCTAATGAAAGTAACACTTTTATAATAAAAAAATTTCTTTATGCATCTTTTTATGCATAAAAATCAATTCTGATGAAAGTAACAGTTTTATAAATTAAAAAATTCCTTTATGCATAAAAAATAATTCTAATGAAAGTAACACTTTTATAATTTGAAAAAATTCCTTTATGCATCTTTTTATGCACAAAAATCAATTCTGATGAAAGTAACACTTTTATAATAATAAAAAATTCCTTATGCATAAAAATCAAAGTAACACTTTTATAATAAAAACAATTTCATTTATGCATCCTTTTATGCATAAAAATCAATTTTGATGAAAGTAACACTTTTAAAATAAAAAAATTTCTTTATGCATAAAAATCCATTCTGATAAAAGTAACACTTTTATAATTAAAAAAATTCCTTTATGCATCTTTTTATGCATAAAAATTAATTTATTAATCAATATCAATGATATTCATGCATATTCATAGATGAATATGTACATGGAGTAATTAGGATATTTCTTTTAGATGCAAAGAATGGTGGAAATTACTCTTTTGAAATAACATAAAAATAAACTTTATTTTCCATAAAATTCTAGAAAATTTTGCCATAACTTCCTTTGTATGACTGACCATTTCTCATTTGTGAATTAATCCAATTTGGATTCTAATAATTCTAATCTACACTATTTTCCAAAATCAAGAGAGTAAATATTAAAAAGAGTTTAATCAATCTTTTAATTAATCTATCTAGGAAAAAGAAAGACTGAATTGTAAAGAAGAGAAGGGGGAGGCCTTTCCATCAAGGCATAGTATTAGAATTTAATTCAAACATTTTGTAAAGCATAGAAATTAAGAAAACCATAGATTTAAAATTCATAAGTAAGAAATTCAGCTTACATGGAGCTGTAAGCTTTCCTTTGGCTTGAGGGATTGAGGGTTCTACTCTTGTTTGAAGCAAGAGTGACCACCAAGTTCACTTTGGAGAGGATTAGGTCAAAAACAATTGAATTATCAAAAGAAATTCAATGTTAAATGACTAAGGACTAGAAGAAGAGTAATAGTGCATAAACACCATTAAGCTTTTACAAAAGGTGGAGGCTTCTATTTATAGGAAAAAGTGAGCCTCTAACCAAGAAAATTGATTCTAGAATTTTCCAGATCAGTTTGGTTTAATTTTTGACCATTTTTGGGTTAGTTCAGCTTACTTTTTGGATCCAGTTTTGAAATAGGAGAGAGGAGAGATGAAATATCTAATTTTATCGATTTAAAATTGGGAAGTAATGATGAGAAAAAGGTGCCTACTTCATGACGGGAGATCCCCACTCAAAGGTGTCAAAAATCAGTCTTTTAACTATTTTCTTTGGTCCTTAGTCCACTCTTCATCTTATGTGAACATTTACTCATTTTTGGGGGGGGGCTTTATTCTTCAATTTATCTCCTCCCTACATTTAGATTAATCTTATTGATCTATAGTAACCTTAATCCAAAATTTTCAAAAAATCTGGATCCTTGGGCTAAGGTCTTTTGTGTAGATTATAAATTATTCCTAATGCACCTTAGGAATTTCTTTTTGAACTTCTCTTTCAGGGAAATTTGTTTTAATAAGAATTGAAGATTATCTAAAAACTGAATTACCTCTCTCTAGAACATTTTCTCTCTCTAAGCCAAAATAGGTAGAAACAAGATCTTTTATTATTCTGAAGAGAGGATTGATTACGAGGGAAGAGATTGGACATCTTGAGGGGCTGGGGAGGAATCTTACATTGTATCCCACTTGAAAAATGCGAGATGTCCTCATCTCGCAAACTGGGGGTAATCCCAACGGTTCGGCTTCTTTCTCCCCCAGGTGGCGTCTTGAAAAGGATAGAACTTCGATTAGACCAATAGTTCTCTTAGAATTCTGTTCTTGAGAACCTTCTCTCGAACATCAAGGATTTCTTCAGTTGGAGTTCCATCTGCCCTTGGGTTGAAGAAGTTAAGAGTTTATCATTAAGCACATGATTTTGGCTCGGTACATACTTCTTAAGTAGGCTGACATGAAATACATTATGTGATTTGAGATGAGGAGGCAGAAGAAGTTCATAGGCTAAGTCACCTATTTTCTTTGTAATCAGATATGGCCCACAGTATCTGGGGGATAACTTCTTGTACTTCCCAAGAGATAGAGAACTTCTTTTAGGGCGTACTCAAATGAAGATCATATCTGCTTCTTTGAATTTTCTATCTGACCTCTTCTTATTTGCATACTACTTCTATCTATCCTGGGTAGCTTTTATATCCTTGTGGATTGAATGTATCTGTTTGCTGCTCCATATCGTTAAGCATCTGTCTGGACATCTCGACCCTAATCAATGGGTCAGACCAAGTTAATAGTGTTAGGCAGTCTTGTCCATACAGAGCTTTGAAAGGGCTCATCCCGATAAGAAGCATTGTAGGTGAATTCGACTAGGTGGAGATAGCTTAGCCACTTCTTGGGTTCCCTGCCCATAGCATGACTGAAGTATATCTTCGATTACTTGGTTCACCCTTTCTGTTTGACCATCAGTCTCGGGGTGGTAAGTTGTGCTCAGATCCAAGAAAGTTCCTACTGCTTCGAAGAATGCAGTTCAGAATCTTAACGTGAACTTGGGATCTCGATCACTTACTATTCTCCTGGGTAGCCCATGCAATCTGAAGATTTCCTTGGTCTGTCAACTACCACGAAGATGGAGTTGTAACTTGATTACATTGAAGGTAGTCCAGTAATAAAATCCATACTAATACATTTCCACTTCATCTGGGGGATGTCTAATGGGGATGTAACTTCCCAGGCATTTTTACTATCTCTGCTTTGACTTTCTGGCATATCAGGCATTGATGTACATGATTAAGTACATCCTTTTTTAGACCAGGCCAAAATAGGCTTTTCTTTACAGACATGTAAGTCTTGATGAAACCTGGATGTCCTGCTATAAGGCTTTCATGGGCTTCATTCAGAATTTGACTCTTAGTTCCTTCATCATTGGGAATGCATAGCTTGCTATTATAACACATAATTCCTTCATCGACGTTGTACCCTTAAACTCGGTTCAACTCCTGAGGAGTTTTGCTTTCCTGCATAAGTAGGGTAGCAATAGGGCCAAAGAATCTATCCTGCATGATCTTCTCTCTTGCTTCATTAATCAATGGATTTGACGCCACTATAATTGCAAGCAAGGAGGCTTTTCTACTGAGGGCATCTGCTACCACATTTTCTTTGCCTAGACTTGATTTCAAAATCAAATTCCTGCAGGGTCTTCATCCACCTTCTTTGGCGCATGTTGAGATCCTCTCGAGTGAAGATCCACTTTAAGCTCTGATGATCTATCATCAAAGTGAATCTTTGACCCAGTAGGTGATGTCTCCACAACTTCAGGTCATAGACTACTGAAAGTAGCTCCAAGTCATGAACAACATAATTCCTCTCATGCGTTCTGAGTTTTCGGGATTCATAGGCGACTCCATGACCTTCTTGCATGAGCGCACCTCCCAGCGCAAAACCACTGGCATTAGTTTACTACCTCAAGGGTTAGAGAGAAATTTGGCAACTTTAGAATGGGATTGATTACCAAGGCGGTATTCAGCTTATCAGAAGTGCTCTGACACCTAACAGACCATTGAAACAGGATATTCTTCTTGAGAATATTGGTCAAGGGGAAGCTATGAGAGCATACTTAGGTATAAAAATTCTATGCCATCCCAAAAATCCTCTGACTTCTTTTACTGTCTTTGGTTCAGGCCAATCTATGATTGCTTAGACTTTTGCAGAATCTAGAGAAATTCCATCTTTGGATACTAGAAAGCCTAAGTATTCAACATGGTTGACAGAGAAAGTGCATTTGCTCTTTTTTACAGTTGGTGCTTCCTTAGAATCTCAAGAACTTTACAGACGTGAGCTTCATGGTCAGCTGCATTCTTTGAGTAGATCAGAATATCATCAAAGAAAACAAGAACAAAATCATCCAAGTATTCTCTGAGAATGTCCTGCATTAGGCAATTGAATGTAGCTGGGGCATTTGTCAATCCAAATGGCATGATAGTAAATTCATAGTGCCCATAATAGCAAGTATTGATGGCTATCTTTGGGATATCTTGATCATTAATCTTGATCTGGTAATACCCTTATTTGAGATCTAACACCCAGCCATTTGAAAATACAACCGGTCGGTCGTGAGTTGTAGTTTTGAGAGACAAAAAAAATCCTTTAAGAACAATCCAAATCTAGCATCATTGACGTGCCCAATAAAGTAGAACTTTAAAAAGAGACTTTTTTGCTTAACTTAAAACATACTTGCAAGTGATTCATTCGCTAAATTAAAAATTTACCAAATTTTCCACTATTTGATGTCTAAGTACAAGCCTATCAACTACAAAATCTTAGAATATTTCAAACAAAAAAACATGACACAAAAGTTGCATTAGAGACTCACAACAAAGAGCTTGGCTATCGTTACTAGAAAGCAAAATATAACTACTTTTACCGCACAACTTTAATGTCATGATTAAATTAATCTTCATTGATTAAAAAAACAAGTCTAATTACGAGACAATTCCTATAAATGCTTCAATAGTGACAACATTTGACCAATTTTTTGAACCAATCTCAAAACGCAAGCTCCTCAAAAAGATTTGTGATGCTAGTTTTGAATACAAACAAACGTTATTCAAAACACTCTCAAAACCTAAAAATCCTTGAACACCCCCAATGAGGATTTAAATACCAAAAATTGTTTGAAACTACAAGTGTCGAAATCTATTCTAGCATAGGAAATTCCTCCTCTTCATGACTAACTTCTTCATTAGTTTGCTCGCGTCCTACAATGAGTGGTGTTGACTCCATAAGAGGAATATCAATATCCACAGTATGTGGATCTTCATAAGGCTCAAGATCTACAAACTGCATTTCATCACATCAGGTCCAAAGGGAGGGTGAGGTTCTTTAGACGCATCCACCACTCTTGGGTTTACTGCCATGTTTTTCATTCCAACCTCTTGAAACTCATCCGACAATTCTTTCATTGCAATGACTCGTTGTTGAATAAAACGAACTTGAACTGGATCTAGCTCAACAGCAACAACATTCCTTCCTTTTTTAAGAGCACTAACAGTGGTTGTTCCTAAGAAAAAAAAGAATCAACATGGTAAAGCTCACTTAAATGAGGAATATAAAATATGTAAAAAGTTAAGGTTGCATGATTACCTGTCCCCGCAAAAAGATCCACGATCCACTCTCCTTTTAAAGATAGAAGCTCAATTAAATCCATCATCAAAAGTTGTGGTTTTTGATAAGGATTCATGATCTCATTTGAATCACCAAAAAGATCCTTAACAGGGATTTAATATTCACGTGATCACAAGATTTTTTGTGATAATAACACATGTGAACAAGTTATTCACATGTTCTCTTGTTACCGTTCACAAAATAACAGGTCACTTGCCATTTGGGAACCCCTTAAAAGCTTTGCTACACATGGGAATAAGCTATTCACATGTTCTCATGTTACCATCTTCACATAATAGCAGGTCAGTGGCCACCTAAGAAGATTTTTTATGCCCGACAAAGATAATTTTTTTAGGCCCTTGTGAAAGCTTTGTGAATATAACATGTGATCACAAGATTTTTTGTGTTATTAACATATGTTATTAACATGTTCACATGTTCTCATTTACGTCAGTGAAATCCCTGATCCTTAAGCTTTTGACACACGCCTGGTCTATCAAAAATATTTGTTCGGTTAGGTTTCGAAGCAAAATTAAAATTTCCTTTACTGTTCAAACCCGCACGAGACTAGAAACCAATGGTAGCAAACTCGGCAGCAAAAGAAAGTCTGTCAAGCTTATAGACTTTGATGTTAGGCTTTGTCCTACAAAAGAAAAAGTTAGGCTTTAACTTAAGCTTTTATAACTTGCAAAAGAATCCTTGAAATTTAACATACCATATGCATAGCTGATGGACCTTTTGATTGTCAACGAATGCTTTCTCTGCAGCAGAGATTTGATCATGAGCATGAAAAATTACCAGTGCCCCATGATTCAGCCGTTGACCTTCTTGAAAGCATCGATGACTCTTTTATATGCACTTACACCGTCCTTTACTTCGTTGTGTATTGAGTGTGGTGCCTTAAATCCATATGGAGCATCAGCAATGGTGGCTAAAGTAAAATGTTGTGCAGTCACAAACGATTCCATGCTCTATACTTTGCCTTCATGAACAAAATATTGAATTGGATCTGCAAACACATCATCAGAAATGAAAATGTTTGCCTCTCGAATGATCTCCAAAGTTTGTGCCTCTTCTAATCTCTTCCGCTCTACCCTTGAGTGACTCAAATGTTGCTCAAACTCTTGAGGAATGCTCTTTATGGGAGCACGAGGTGCTCGAGACTTGTTAAAATGAAAATAAGTAAACATTAAATGTATTCTAGAATAACATTGGCTGGATTACAAAAATCAAAATCAATTTTTTGAAATAATTGATCTAAATTTTTACAAAACCTTCAAAAACACTCAAATAAAGAAAAATCTATTCAAATATGTAGTTTACTTACCGCATTTTTTTAAAGATAAATGAAACGCTCTAAGGAGCTTGGCTCTAGTGATGGGATGAAACATTTGAACCTCGTTCCAATCCTTGCAATTAAGTTTTTCAATCATGATTGTTTGCATGTACAACAAAGTCTTTTGCCTATTTCAAAAAAACACAAAATGAAAAAACAGCTTTAGATGAAATAAAATAAGTAGATTTAAAAAGAAGAATTAGCAACGTACTGTTCTAATTCCTTTGCCATTTCATCGAGTGTCAAAGAACCTCCTTTCACTCGTGCCAAGATGGGTATGATAATATTTTTCTCACATATTCCTTGCATTGCTCACCAATTTGTGATATGCATTTCTTCAGGTATTGGCTTCAAAGTGTCCTCATTCCCTGTTCCTTTGTCCTTTTGACTTCCACGTGGGAGCTTTACTTTTTGCCCTTTGATTTTACCTTCCTCCCAAAGCTTGAAAATGTCTTCTTGTAGATCCCATATCTCTCCATCATCACAAAAGGCCAACTGAAAGAAATTATCAGGACTTTGAACATTTGTTTTTCCAGAGCGTCCAGCTTTGCTTGACTTCTTTGTGACAAGGCCAACTTTCTCACAAAGCTTTATTTTGAAAGCTTCATCAACTTTATGACCTTGCTGAATATGATTGATCCACTCGTTGTGAAAAAATCTTATCTTTTGTAAGAAAGACATGGATGGTCGCATCTCGAAATCAATGTTGTGATCAAGGGCAAGTAGCTTTGCATCATCATCACTTAACCCAGCATAGACCCATGCTAGGACTGTCTTATAGCTCTCTACATGAGGATACTTAGCACATAACTCTTTTTTAGCAATGAGAGAGTGAGTTTCCCCCAAGACAAAGTATTTGTATTGATTGATTTTTGATCTCTCAAAACTCTCTTTGTTAACACAAGAAGACTTATCCCACAAGAACAAGAAGGGGTAAAACATTTGTTGTTGGTTTCTCCTTCATCATTACTTTAAGAATACTCACATGTCTAGGGACAATGGTTCGAACTTCTAGTGGTCTCTTAATTGAAAGAGGATCCAATGAAGGCCGTTCTATGTTAGACACTAGTAAAATTAAGGGTCTCTCATCAACCATATGAAACCTTTTGGCTTTATTTCTTATGGTATTAAGACCATAAGATTATGAAGGATCGGACTTTGGAGATCCAGTCTAGAAAGCAAAGTATCACTCACATCTTGATACTTTGTGTGAGATCCCTATCCCCACTGCGCAACAGATTCGGGGTACTAGCAGCAGAAGTAGCACATCTTGCGTGGGGCAGGGTCCCACACTCGGGGCCTCGCCCACGGATATCCGGATAGGTGACTAATTCCTCGATTCTTCCAAACCAAACTTGGAAAAACTTCTCTTGCATGGAAAGCACGGGTGATTCCACCAGGATAGCTTTTCCCTAACGTAGTCAAAAGCCTTACTTAATTGAACTGATCTGACAAAACTTATAAGTTCCATAGTCAGATTCAAGGGACAGATTGCACTTGGATCATAGAGACCAACGCTTTTTTCCTCATCGAGAGGCACAGCGGTTGATTCTTTTCCATAGAACAATTTTTGTCCGGGATTTACTTCATCTATCGAACTAAACAGAGTTTGAGTCTCAATTTACGGATCCATCAGCCCAGCCTAACCCCATCCAATCCCATGGGTTAGCCAGCCACCCAACCATTGTAGTGATAAGATCCAATTTAGAATTTGGTTAGGTTTTGTCCCGGGTACCACGGAAAAGAGTTCCCAGGTCCCCCTAGCCGGAAGTTCATGCAAACATAAAACTAGTCACACCACTTACACACCCAATATGAAATTGCCTTTTTCTCCGCATCAGCTAACTTTCAAACAATCCTTTAATGAAACCATTAAGTCACTGATCACAATCCTCAAAATCTCTGGTTGAATCCATATTTCCAATCATTCATTCATCGGTGTACTTATGGCATCATTGGCAACCAGAACGCACACCACCTGTTCACTCAGGGGCCTTTCGATAGTTCCTAGCTCATCTTCGTAACCGGCAATATATTCATGTAACAAAATGGAATCTCTGTGGAAGATCAGCAAGATCAACCAACAGATCCATATAAAAGAGCCATGGACTCATCCGTTGAGGACCAGCAAGGTCAATCAACCAGATCCATGCCTGGTTTCAGAAAACATCTCTTACTTCTTTTTTCAATATCTTCCACGACACACGTGTGGGTATCTTCGGCGACCCAAAGCCCGAGCACCGTATTGTCAGCACCCTCTAGGATCCTTCGCAGGTCACCTAGCACTTCACTCATAGGCTACTTCCATGGTCCCTCATCCACCGTACCGAAAGCTCACCATTTAAATCGAACCGAGGCTGGTCAAGACCTCGGTTGACCTTGCTACGCGAGACATTCTCCATTGACTCTCCGTCAGCACTTGTAACTTTAACAGTTAGGTCTCCACGACCTTAATCTCAAGATGGTCAAAATGCTTTCCCAGCATTCTTGACATAAAATAGTCATTTACAAACAGTTTACAAATACAGTTTCTATAATGAACTCTCGTCATTCCACATTATTCCATATCAATCCATATTACTTAATCCAATTCCAAATCATATGTGTATCCATTCTTGATCAGATACATCATTTTTCATCCCATCACATCGGATTCATTCACACTTCACATAACATCCATTCCTATCTTTCTTAATTTACATTACGTCTCATCACATCCATTTCTCATTATATCTCATTCGTTCAGATCTTATATTATTCATTCACATTCTCATGATTCACATGACATCTCATCTCATCCATTCGCTCATACCGACTTCATATCCATTCACATTCATATTTGCATCCATTATTCCAGACACACATCCACATTCGTACATCCACATTTACATCTACATTTATACATCCATTTTCACATCCACATTCATACATCCACATCCAAATCCACATTCATACATCCACATCCACATCTACATTCATACATCCACATTCACATTCACATCCATACATCCATATCCACATTCCACATCCTCATTCACATTAACATACATCCACATCCACATCCACATTCCATATCTACATCCATATCCCCATTCACACATCCATATTCAAATTCACATACATCCACATTCACATTCCATATCTACATCCATATCCCCATTCACACATCCACATTCACATTCACATATATCCACATTCACATTCACATTCTCATCCATACATCCATATCCACATTCCACATCTACATCATTTCTTTCACATACATATAACTACATCTATTCCTCGTTCATTTTCATCTAATTGATTCGTTTCATCTAGTTGATTTCTTTATGCATTTATTTATGCATAAATTCCATTTTAAGGAGACTAACACTTTTGAAATAAAAATCAATCTTTTATGCATCTTCCTATGCATAAATTCATTTTAAATGAGAATGACACTTTTGAATAGAAAATCAAATCTTTAATGCATCTTCCTATGCATAAAATCAAAATTGACGAAAATAACTCTTTTGAACTAAAAATAGATTTCTTTATGCATCTTTCCATGCATACATCCAATTTAGTAGAAATTACACTTTTAGAATAAAAGAATTTTTTCTTATGCATCCTATTTATGCATAAAATCATTCATGATGAAAATCACTCTTTTAATATAAAAAATATCTTTTATGCATATGATTATGCATACAATCATTTATGATGAAAATCACTCTTTTAATATAAAAGAATTTCTTTTATGCATCTAATTTATGCATAAAATCATTTATGATAAAAGTAACACTTTTATATATAAAAATAATAATAATAATATTTTATGCATACTTCTATGCATGAAAATCAAATATGATAAAAGTAACACTTTTATAATAAAATAATAATCTTTTATGCATACCTCTATGCATGAAAATCAAATATGATAAAAGTAACCCTTTTACAATAAAATAATAATCTTTTATGCATACCTCTATGCATGAAAATCAAATACGATAAAAGTAACACTCTTACAATAAAATAATAATCTTTTATGCATACCTCTATGCATGAAAATCAAATACGATAAAAGTAACACTCTTACAATAAAATAATAATCTTTTTTGCATACCTCTATGCATGAAAATCAAATACGATAAAAGTAACACTTTTATAATAAAATAATAATCTTTTCTGTATACCTCTATGCATGTAAATCAAATACGATAAATGTAACACTTTTATAATAAAAACATAATCTTTTATGCCTAAAAATCCATTTTGATGAAAGTAACACTTTCATAATAAAAGAAAATTATTCCTTTATGCATAAAAATCTATTTTGATGAAAGTAACACTTTCAAAATAAAAGAGAATTATTCCTTTATGCATAAAAATCTATTTTGATGAAAGTAACACTTTCATAATAAAAGAAAATTATTCCTTTATGCATGAAAATCTATTTTGATGAAAGTAACACTTTCATAATAAAAGCAAATTATTCCTTTATGCATAAGAATAATAATAATCAATATGCATCTTCTATGCATGAAAATGACACTTTTAGAGTATAGAATTGATAGGAATTACTCTTTTAGCATAATAAAAGATAATTCTTATTTCCAAAAATCTGCCCATAACCTCCTTTGTATGGCTGACCATTCTTTTAATTTTTCCTACTTAATTTTGTCTTAAAAATTAACTCTAATTGATTTAAAGTAATCTATACTAATCAAAATTCACTTATAAAAGAGAAAACATTATAAAAAGTTTAATTCCATCAATTTCACTTAACTAGGATAAAGAAGGATTGATTCTAAGAAGAGAGAGTGGAAAAGCCTTTCGATCAAGGCATAACATCCATTTATCACTTCAAACAATCATAAACATTAGAAAAACATAAAATCAATAAAGAAAAATACAAGAATCTCTACTTACATAATTTCTTTGAGCTTTCCTTTGGCTTGATGGTTTGAGGGTTCAACTCTTGTTTGTAACAAGAGTGGCCACCAATCTTTGGAAGAGGGAAATGTCAAAAACTAGTGAATTATTAATAAATTCACAGTTCTTGGCTTGGGAGGAGCAGAGTAACAGTGTATAAAACACTATTAAGTTTCAACAAAGGGGAGGGATTCTTTTTATAGGAAAAAGTGAGCCTCTAACCAAGTTAACTGATTCTAGAATTTTCCAGATCAGTTTGGTCAATTTTTCAGATCAGTTTGGTCAATTTTGACCATTTTTAGGTCAGTTTTGCTCACTTTTTCGATCTAGTTGAAACAGGAGAGAGGAGAGATGAAAATATCTCATTATTTGGGAGTTTAAAACTCATTCAATCATGTGAAATAGGATCCCTCTTCATGAGGGAAATTCCCCCATGCAGAGGTGTCAAAAATGCATCATTTCACCTAAATATTTGTCTTTTTTAACTATTAACCTTGTCCTTAGTCAACTCTTCATCTTATGTGAGTATTTACTCATTTTTGGGGGATTTTTCTTTATTTCTTACATTTATCTCCTCTACACATTTGGATGAATCTTATTGGTCCATAGGAACCTTAATTTAAAATTTCAAAAAAATCTTCACCCCTAGGATAATGCCTCTTGAACAGATTATACTTAATTTCTAATGCACCTTCTGAAAATCTTTTTGAACTTCTGTTTCAAGGGAACTTATTTTAATAAGATGAGGTATTTTTCTATCCAAAAATATTTTAAATGTGAATATTATCTCTCTAGAATATTTTCTCTCTCTAGGACAAAACAGGTAGAAACAAGATCTTTTATATTTCTGAAGAGGGGAATGAATTACAGGGGAAGATACTGGACACCTTGAGAGGCTAGGGAGGAATCTTGCATTAATCTATTTTGATGAAAGTAACACTTTCATAATAATAAAAAAATTATTCCTTTATGCATAAAAATCTATTTTGATGAAAGTAACTTTTTCATAATAAAAGAAAATTGTTCCTTTATGCATAAAAATCTATTTTGATGAAAGTAACACTTTCATAATAAAAGAAAATTATTCCTTTATGCATAAGAATAATAATAATCAATATGCATCTTCTATGCATGAAAATGACACTTTTAGAGTATAGAATTGATAGGAATTACTCTTTTAGCATAATAAAAGATAATTCCTATTTTCAAAAATTTTGCCATAACCTCCTTTGTATGGCTGATCATTTTTTAGTTTTTTCTACTTAATTTTATCTTAAAAATTAACTCTAATTGATTTAAAGTAATCTATACTAATCAAAATTCACTTATAAAAGAGAAAACATTATAAAAAGTTTAATTCCATCAATTTTCACTTAACTAGGATAAATAAGGGTTGAATCTAAGAAGAGAGAGGGGAAAAGCCTTTCGATCAAGGCATAACATCCATTTATCACTTCAAACAATCATAAACATTAGAAAAACATAAAATCAATAAAGAAAAATACAAGAATCTCTACTTACATAATTTCTTGGAGCTTTCCTTTGGCTTGATGGTTTGAGGGTTCAACTCTTGTTTGTAACAAGAGTGGCCACCAATCTTTGGAAGAGGGAAATGTCAAAAACTAGTGAATTATTAATAAATTCACAGTTCTTGGCTTGGGAGGAGTAGAGTAACAGTGTATAAAACACTATTAAGTTTCAACATAGGGAATGGCTTCTATTTATAGGAAAAAGTGAGCCTCTAACCAAGCAAATTATAGGAAAAAGTGAGCCTCTAACCAAGCAGATTAGTTTGGTCAATTTTCGACCATTTTTAGGTCAGTTTTGCTCACTTTTGGATCTAGTTGAAACAAGAAAGAGGAGAGATGAAAATATCTAATTATTTGGGAGTTTAAAACTCATTCAATCATGTGAAATAGGCGCCCTCTTCATGAGGGGAATTCCCCCATGCAGAGGTGTCAAAAATGCATCATTTCACCTAAATATCTCTCTTTTTTAACTATTATCCTTGTCCTTAGTCAACTCTTCATCTTATGTGAGTATGTACTCATTTTTGGGAGATTTTTCTTTATTTCTTCCATTTATCTCCTCTACACATTTGGATGAATCTTATTGGTCCATAGGAACCTTAATTTAAAATTTCGAAAAAATCTTCACCCCCAGGATAATGCCTCTTGAACAGATTACACTTAATTTCTAATGCACCTTCTGAAAATCTTTTTGAACTTCTATTTCAGGGGAACTTATTTTAATAAGATGAGGTATTTTTCTATCCAAAAATATTTAAAATCTGAATATTATCTCTCTAGAATATTTTCTCTCTCTAGGCCAAAACAGGTAGAAACAAGATCTTTTATATTTCTGAAGAGGGGAATGAATTACAGGGGAAGATGCTGGACATCTTAAGAGGCTGGGGAGGAATCTTACATTCTACCCCACTTAAAAAACGTGAGATGTCCTCATCTCGCAGGTGGAGTATGATTTCTTTCATCTTCTTCTTCTTCTTCAATCACTTCCAGCGTTACTACCTTGGAAGTGGACGGCCGATTTGAGAACAACTCTCTTTGACTTCTCCTATTCTGAGGTGGAGGTCTTGCATTACTTTGGATTGAAACTACAGGTTGGCTAGAGGGTCTATCTCTGGGATTTCCCTGATTTTGGCGGATAGAACCCTGATTACTCTGGACGGAAGGGGCAAGAGTAAGGAATCTTGATCCTTGATTTTTCTGCCCTGAAAACCTTAATCCAAAAGGAGTTGGGCAATCCATGCTACGATGTCCAAACCCTTGACAGTTATAGCATTTCACTCTCTTGTTCAAGGGTGGAACTTCTTAAGTTGAAATCCAGGGGATTGAGTTTCGGGAAAAAGACATTTCTTCCATTCTAGAACTTCTCATATCCTGGGTTTGACCCTAATATCTCTTAGGCGGAGGAAGGTTGGAATCATCTTCTGGGAATAAAAACCTTTTGAAAGGTGATGGTGCTGGCTTTGGCGGGACTTTGACATCACAGGCTTTGGCGAAATCCTTCACCATCTAAACTGCTTCGGCCATGGAAATAGGTTTGGCATTCTTGACTAAAGTATCCAATGGCTCGTTCATTCCCTGAATGAATCTGGCCATCAGTTGCTCTTCATCCAATTGTGGGGAATATTTGAGAAGAAGGGCAAAAGCCTGATGGTACTCTTCAATTGTCCGGCTTCCTTGCTTTAGTTCCAAGAACTCATTCATCTTAATTTCAAGAAAGCCTGGGGGACAAAACTTCTTTTTGATGTAAGCCTTGAGATCGGTCTAGGTTTGGGTATTTTGGTCGAGACGGTTTGTCTCGTAGTGGTTTCTCCATGCCACTCTAGCTGTCTCCACTATCTTCAGCCTTGAAAGAGCCATTTTGCTCTTCTCATTGTACCCGGTGACATCGAAGTATTCTTCCATTGATTCGATCCACTTCTCCACAGCCTCGCCCAAGTTTTCCCCTTCACCCTTGAAAGGTCCTGGTTGCGAACTATGAAGAGTTTTACGAACATCCAGGTCGAGCTCTTCTTCATTGAGATGGGGGTTAACTTTTCTACCATGACAACCTCGGTCCATGTTCCTATCAATACGAAATTTCTTATTAAGTCTCATTATTTATGATTCAATCCGATTTTTGATTCAACTGATTCCGAGGTTCTCTAAATAGGTCAGCTCCCCACAGAATCAAGGGATAAAGATACTCATATAGAACGCATTATCAGTTAATAATTCATTCAGAATATCTCATTCATATCTTTAACACAATAATGGTTCATCATCAAACTAATTTTCTCCATCTGAACAGTCCTTCATGGGGATTTCAATTTTTTAGATTTTTAATTTATCATCCCTTAACTTGATTCACTAGACAAAAGTTAACAGTAGCAATCTGCGAGCACAATCCACTAATCTCATAGTGATTGGCTGAAGTCATTAACATCATTCCATTTAAGAACATCATCACAGGGACTCATCCCATTCATCACACAGGGACTCATCCCATTCATCCTCATGTGGTTTCGCTCAGCTTATTACATTTCAACCAAATTTCAGGGATCATCATTTTTCAATCAGAATCCAAATCAACTCATCAGTTCTCAACCAGAATTTAAAAATCATATCAATCACATTCGAATTCATCAACTAGATAGCATTAATGCTTATAATTTGAAGTCTTAGATTTACTCGTATATACTGTCAGTAAAGAGTTGCACTTATACCCTCGGTATATACGGGTAGTCATGGTTCTTGGAACTATAAGGTGAATACCATCATGTCTAGGCCTCAAGCAAGTCAGGGATTCATACAATTGCGGTACTTCCATCTGAAGACCCAATTACCAATTTACGAATTTCAGTTTGAATATCAAATTGTATGAATTTTTTATAACAAAATTACAACCTTTTAGTGCTTCTTGATAAATTTTTAACATATTTGGCTTCTTGGTTGATCCTCTTTAGCCAATTCGCTCTGATACCAACTGTGAGATCCCTGTCCCCACCGCGCAACGGATTCAGGGGATCATCTGCTTGCCTCAAGAGCTTAATGGCAAGATAGAGTAACATATATGAGAGAGAGCAAGAACACAAGATGTATAGAAAGCTTCTAGATTACCTTCTATTTATGCCTTAGCTTATCTTCTTTTGACCTTGGTCTAACATTTGGAGATACACAAAGAGACTTGCTGGTTGAAGCTTCAGGGGCTTCTTCTGTGATCTGCAACCTTACTGAATAAGGTAGTTCTTTGGGTAGCTTCTTTGTGTAACTTCTTTGTGTCAAAGGGCCATTCCTTTGGAATCTTTAGATCTAACCACTTTGTGACCACGGGCGTAATACTGCTAGATCTTTCATCTAGATTCATGAATACTGTCATGCTTTGATCTACATCTTAACGGGTGTTCATGTAGGAGAGTTTCCCTAGCAGTAATTATAGACTTTCGCATGTATTTGACTCTTGTGTCCATAAGAGAAACTAGAAGCCTAACGAGCATACCCTTTCTATATAGTGGAATGGTGCCTATACACATGACGCCTAGATGTACATAGTTGTATCCTAGTTCTAAGGCATTCTTGAGATCATCTTCTCTATCTAACGAGTAAAAGTAATGATTTTTGTTAGAACCAAACCCTATGTTAGCAGTAGACTCAGAAATAGAGAAGACTTGAGTTTGAACTTTCTATCTAGATCATACATTGATGTGTAGCATTGTCTAAGACAAAAAGTAAAGAAGATGTTACCATATTGCTTGACTCGATTCTAAACCTCTTCCAAATGCCTTAATGTCTGATGCGGTGCCCCCCTTGGCTATGCTTAGCAACTAAAGACGATGGAATATGCTTTAAGAAAAATAATACCTTAGACTACGAGAGATAGCTACCCTATTTCTCCAATACAAATGGGCGAATGATAATCAATACCAGAGACTATAATAAGAACATTTAAAGAAAGATTAACATGCTTTGATAATCAACGAAAGCAATATGGATAATGACAAGAGGATCAAAATGCCGGAGCTCCACTATTGTTTTTCCAACCCCACATCAATAATTTGAGAGCCACATATGCCATTGTGTCTCATATTATTGACCAAATCTAATCCACTACCACAAACCTTTGTAGACATCTTAAAAACATGGGGTTGATGTTTGTCCCCTAACTCGCCCAGAAAGAGAACACTTTAAAGAAAATGATATAGACACTTATTCTTAAGTTCAATTACTTCCTCTCAAGACCAGTTGCTAAAATATTTTTATCCCGCTTGGCATATTTCAAACATACCTCAATGCGTGTCTTATTTGACAATGGAGTAACATAATCCAACATTTGTGCAAACTCATCATCCCCAATATCTGAGGATGCATGTGCCTCAACCTTCATTCGCATGTCCAATATAACATCTTCGGCCACTGCTATTTGCAACTGCTTTCCTGTAGTGAAAGGATTAAGGGCGACCCTACTATTCACCTTCTCTTCCAAAAAATTCCCAATACGTGTACTTATGCCTTCTTTGTAACGATGCACAAAATTACCCATACGTATAACAGATCTACTTGTATTTTGGTTATCTCTTGGAAGACAGTAATAGATAATAGCTAGGAATGTTTTCACAAAATCAAGCATTTGATCACAATGTTTGTAGGAAATATTACCAAACTCTAAACTGACCATTCCCCTCGGGGGGGTCACTATATGTAGAATACCTCTATCGCGTGCGTTCAAGGCCTATATTTTAAATCCCTTATCTGTGAATTTTTTTATCTATATAATATCCCCTTTTCTTTATGAATATGTAAATTTTTTTAAAAAAAATAAAATCATACCCTTATGTAAATATATTTTTGTAAGTTTCATAAATTAAAAATATGCTTCTGTTGAACGCATGTGATATTCACATTTTTTTGTGAGTGACCCCCCCGAGCCATTCCCTCTAGAAAACTTCTTTTCAAATCGGCCTTTCCTTTGTGTCTCATTATGCAAGTGCGTCCTTGAGTAATAAGTAAAATCTACATTCATGTACACCACAAATAGCCAAAGTATCTACTAAATTGAACAACATTATCAAAAAAACTAGAACTGCATTTTATGTACTCAACCCATGAGTGTCCATCCTACCTTTGTTCCTTACCATACACTGCTGAAGTTGTCCCACATGGAGGCAGCTCAAAAGCAACATATCCATCATATGAAACTAGCAACTTATCCACTCTATGTATATTGATGACACTATGTAATGCAACATGCAAAGTGTTATTGAGAGGAAGTTCGCTAACAACATCTAGCACACTTAAAACATTATATTTTAGAGCATTATTTTTTTCCATGTTAATTAAAATCTTATAAAATTGATACATATCTGCATCAAGCTCAAAACTCATTTCACCTATATTCAGTAGAATGGGGTTCAATTTCAAATGCTCAGATCTTAGAGAAAGGAGCTTCAATGTAATTGGAAATCCTGCCAGATCAAAATAATCATACAATGTAGAAAATTTTAGCTCAAAAGTTCCCTCATTAGAGACTAGGCATAGTTTTTTATCTAGACTAGAGACATATACAATAATATTCCTGCTCTTTGTATCCTATACGATTCTACCAAACAGAAGGAGAAAAATGATACACATTAGACCAACGAAAGCTCAACTCTATGTAGTTTCAATCACCCGGTTCCTTTGTAAGATTCCTCCCTCTAATTTTGAGGTGCACAGGTGTAAGAACCTCCCCTTCTGATCTTATAATTATTCCCTTCTCTGAAATAAAAGAAAGATCCTGTTTTACCTTGTTTTGACCTAGAGAGAGAAAATGTCTAGAGGGAGGTAGTCCGAAATTGAGATATTTTTGGATATAAAAATCCTCCTAGTGTCTAAAATGGTTTCCCCTAAAACAGAAATTCAAAAAGAACTTTCCAATGTGCAATTGGAATTAATTGAAAATAAGTATAAAGGACCTTAGCCTAAGGGTCTAGATTTTCAAAAAAAAATTGATTATAGTCCAATTAAGATTCCTATGAGCCAATAGGATCAATCCAAGTGTGGGGAGGAGATAAATCCAATTTATAAAAGAAAAATACCAAAAAATGAGTAAATGCCCACATAAGATGAAGAGTTGACTAAGTACAAGCTTTATTAGTAAAAAACTATGAGTATTACTATAAAAATGAGATATTTAGGATATAATGATTCAATTTTGACACCTTGGTAAGAGAAGGGGGCTCTTAAAGGAGACGCCTAATTCACATGTGTGGTGGAGTTTTAAACTCAAAAATATTGTGATATTTTTATCTCTCCTCTCTCCTGGATCAACCCAAATCAAAAGGGAGCCAAATTAGGTCCAAATCTTGTCCAAATTCAACCAAACTAAACTTGGAAAATTCTAAAAACTAGTTAGACTTGGTTAGAGACCTCCCTCACCTATAAATAGATCCTTAGCCCTTTGTAAATAAATATGAGAACTATACTATGCCAGTATTATGCTGAAATAATGATATTTTCTACTATCCTCTAAAAATCCTTTACAAATTGAAGAGATTGGAGCTTCTCTCTCTCTTCAATCTTCCTTGGAGTCTTCATCAACATACCAAACCAATTGATTGTTGGGGGCCTCTACTTTGATCAAAGAATCAAGCAATTTAGGAGGTAAAATGTGATTTATGGTCTTTTTTCTTTAATCTCCAAATGTTTCTCTCTTCTCAAACCCTCTCAAGCTTGAGAAGCATTCAATTGAATGGCTTTTGAATACAATTGAAGATCTTTATTGAATTGTAGTGATAAAACATAAATTTCTATTTATGCTTAAATTAAATGTTTTTTTAAAGCATGTCTCTCTCTCCCCCAAACAATGGTCATTCCTATGACCTATTCTATACTCAAATGATGCTTCTCATGAAGCAATTCTCTAATCTAAAAGTAATTTCTATGTTTGACAAATTAGAGGCCAAAGAAGTGGCTTTTTAATACTTTTATGCTATTTAATTTATGGAAAAACTAGGAATCAATACCATAATTGGATAGTAATCCAATTAATGGTTATTCTATCATATGATATTACTAAACTTTATGCTTTTAAAATTATTGAGAATTATCAGTAATAGTAGAGCGGAGCTATGGTAAAATTTTTGAAAAATTAACACATAAATTATTTTTATTCATAATATAAAAAGAGGATTTCCTACCATATTCTAGGATTAATTATCCTAGTTTAAATGAATAATTCTCATCATAACATTGCAAAAGTTGATTTTTATGTTTATGCATAAATAGAAATTAGTAAAAGAGGAATTTCTAGTAATTCAATTTAAATGTTAAAAGAGGAATTCCTATGACATTTGGAATTCCTTCATTTAGATGGGAAAAGAGAAATTCCTAGCATATTGAAACTAATGGGTAATTCATTTAAATTCAAAGATGAATTTTAGATAAATTTATTTTATCTATGAGAAATATTTAAATGTTAAAAGAGGAATTCCTATGACATTTGCAATTCCATCATTTAGATGGGAAAAGAGAAATTCCTAGCATATTAGAATTATTGGGTAATTCAATTAAATTCAAAGATGAATTCTAGATAAATTTATTTTATCTATGAGAAATATTTAAATGTTAAAAGAGGAATTCCTATGACATTTGAAATTCCATAATTTAGATGGGAAAGGAGAAATTCCTAGCATATTGAAATTATTGGGTAATTCATTTAAATTCAAAGATGAATTTTAGATAAATTTATTTTATCTATGAGAAATATTTAAATTTAAAAAGAGGAATTCCTATGACATTTGGAATTCCATCATTTAGATGGGAAAAGAGAAATTCCTAGCATATTGGAATTATTGGGTAATTCATTGAAATTATTAGTTAATTCATTAGAATTATTGGGTAATTCATTGGAATTATTGGGTAATTCATTGAAATTATTGGGTAATTCCTAGCATATTGGAATTATTAGGTAATTCATTGAAATTTAAAGATGAATTTTAGATAAATTTATTTTATCTATGAGAAATATTTAAATGTTAAAAGAGGAATTCCTATGACATTTGGAATTCCATCATTTAGATGGGAAAAGAGAAATTCCTAGCATATTGAAATAATGGATATTTTATTTTAGATGAATTTATTTTATGAGAAATATTTGACAAAAAAAGAGGAATTCCCATGACATTGAAATGCAAATAATCAAATGCAAAAAGAGGAATTCCCATGGTATTTGAGATCCAAGAAATTAAATGGGAAGAAGAGGAAATTTTAGTATAATTCAATTTATGATTATTTAACACCATATTAGTGAATTTGGGAATTTATTAATTCCCATTTTTGAATACTTAAAAAAGGGGACATGGATAACATGTTTGTAAGTTTCTCAAAATCCTATCATATGACCTATCGTTGAAAAGCGCTTGAAAAATGGAATCTAAAGAGCTATAAAGCGCTCATTTTGGATTAGTGGTGTTCAAGTTATGGTTAATCCAAACTTTTAACCACGTGTCCCAAACTTGTAGGAAATTCCCATATTCCCCAATATGGTGTTATTTACCAAAAGTGGAAATATGGGTAGAATTGATTTCTGTAGATCCCATGAACTCTTTTATTCAAAAGAGGAATATTGAATATAATTCAATTGAGGAATTGAGAAGGAATATGAAAAAAATCATCGAGAAAAATAACCTTTAATTAGGCCAAGCAATTGGTAGAAATTTAGAAATAATCCCATTATCAGTATCAAACTAGAAAGAGCTATTACATGGGAATAGCATGTGAATGGGTGTGACAAGATGAAAATGGGATGCCATAAGATGTGTATGGTATGTGATATGATGTGATAAGATGTACATGGGATGCAATAGGATGTGAATGGATGTGATAAGATGAAAATAGGATGTGATGTAATGGAAATAGATGTACATGTGAATAATGAGATGAGAATGAGATGAGAGGATATCTGAGAGGGTGAGTTGGGAAGTACATAGATGTGAATGTGGATGTATACGTGAAGAAGGGATATGCATGTATATGTGAATGAATAAATGTGGATGTGTTTGTAAAAGAATGGATGTGGATGTGGATGTGGATGTGGATGTGGATGTGGATGTGGATGTGGAAGAATGGATGTGGATGTGGATGTGGAAGAATGAATGTGGATGTGAATGTGGAAGAATGGATGTGGATGTGTATGTGGAAGAATGTATGTGGATGTGTATGTGGAAGAATCGATGTGAATGTGGATGTGTATATGGAAGAATGAATGTGGATGTGTATGTGGATGTATGGATGTGGATGTGTATGTGAAAGAATGGATGTGGATGTATGGATGTGGATGTGTATGTGGTTGAATGAATGTGGATGCGTATGTGGAAGAATGGATGTGGATGTGTATATGAAAGAATGAATGTGGATGTGTATGTGGAAGAATGAATGTGGATGTGGATGTGGATGTGCATGTGTATGTGGAAGAATGAATGTGGATGTGTATGCTAAAGAATGGATGT
This sequence comes from Cibotium barometz, assembly GCF_041138505.1. Classification (NCBI taxonomy): domain Eukaryota; kingdom Viridiplantae; phylum Streptophyta; class Polypodiopsida; order Cyatheales; family Cibotiaceae; genus Cibotium; species Cibotium barometz. The sequence continues at coordinate 43,514,227 of NC_141086.1, forward strand.
GGATGTGTATATGGAAGAATGAATGTGGATGTGTATGTGATGAATGTGATGAATGTGGATGTGATGTGAATCAGGATAGATGTGAATGAATGAGATGTGATATCATGTGAATTGGGATGTGAATGAATCATATGTGATGTGAATGGATGAGATGTGATGTCATGTGAATTGGGATGTGAATGAATGATATGTGATGTGAATGGATGAGATGTGATGTCATGTGAATCAGGATGTGAATGAAGGATATGGAATATGAATGGATGAGATGTGATGTGATGTGAATCGGGATGTGAATGAATGAGATATGATGTGAAATGGATGTGATGAGATGTGATGTAAATTGGGATAGATGTGAATGGATGATATGTGATGCAAATGAATGTGATATGATGGGATGCAAATCGGGATAAATGTGAATGAATGAGATGTGAGGTGAAATGGATGTGATGTGATGTAATGTGGATCCCGGTAGATATGAATGGATAAGATGTGAATGAATGTGATGTGATGAGATGTGGATATGGGTAGATGCGAATGAAGAGATGTGATGAGGATAAATGAGGAAAGATGTAATGAGATGGAAAATGATGTGATTGGATAAGAATGATGGAAAATGAGGAAAGATGTAATGAGATGAAAAATGATGTGATTGGATGAGAATGGATATACATATGAATTGGATGTGGATTGATGTGGAACAATGTGGAAAGACGAGAGTTTGTCATAGAAACTATATTTATGACCTGTTTTTAAATGATTGTTTTATGTCAATAATGTTGGGGAAGCATTTTGATCATCTTGTGAACGAGGTCGTGGAGACCTAATTGATAAAGTTGCAACAGGTGACCAGCGAGTCAATGGAGGACGTCTCACGTAGCAAGGTCAATAGAGGTCTTGACCAGCCTCGGTTCGATTTAAATGGTGAGCTTCTGGTACAGTGGATGAGAGACCAAGGAAGCTGCCTATGAGTAGGTGACCTGTGAAGGATCCTAGAGGGTGCTGACCATACGGTGCTCGGACTCTCGGTGTCGCGGTAGATACCCACACGTGCGTTGTGGAAGATATTGGAACAAGGAGTAAGAGTTGTTTTCGAAAATTGTTTTCTAAAATCGGACATGGATCTGGTTAATTGAGCTTGCTGGTCCTCAACGGATGAGTCCATGGCTCTTTTATATGGATCTGTTGGTTGATCTTGCTGATCTTCAACGGAGATTCTATCTTGATTTTTATAAGTGAATATATTGCGTACTGTGAGCTAGGAACTATCGAAAAGGCCCTTGAGTGGACAGGTGGTGAGCATTCTAGTTACCAATGATGCCATAGGTACACCGATGAAGGAATGATTGGAAATTAGGATTCAACTGGATATTTTGGAGGATTATGATCAGTGACACTATGATTTCATTAAATTATTGTTTTAAAGATAGCTGAATCTGTGAAAAAGGCAATTTCATATTGGGTGTGTAAGTAGTGTGACTAGCGTTAAATGATTATTTTAAAGATAGCTGAATCTGTGAAAAAGGCAATTTCATATTGGGTGTGTAAGTGGTGTGACTGGCGTTAAAGTTTGCATGAATATCTGGCTAGGGGGCTTGGCAACTCTTTTCCCTTGTACCCAGGACAAAACCTGATGGATCCGTAAAATGAGACTCAATTCTGTTATAGTAAGATAGGTGAAGTAAATTTCAGATAGTAATTATTCTATGGAAAAGAATCAACGGCTATGCCTCTCGATGGGGAAAAAAGTGTTAATCTCTATGATCCAAGTGCAGGTTTCTTCCATGATGTGACTAAGTGACTTACAAGTTCGATTGGATTAGTTTGGTTAGAAATGACCTTGACTACGTTAGAGTAAAGTTATCCTGGAGGAATCGCCTATGCTTTTCGGGCGAGGGAAGTTTTTTCGAGTTCGGTTTTGGATGAACCAAGGGATTCGTCTCCTGTCCGGATATTTGTGGACGAGGCCCCGAGTAGTGAGAGGACCCTGCACCGTGCAAGGAGTGCTTCTTCCGCTGCTAGCACCCCCGAATCCGTTGCGCGGAGGGGGCAGGGACCTTTCAGCTGGTATCAGAGCGAATTGGCTAAAGTGGATCAACCGAGAAGCCAAAAATGTCAAAAAGTTATGAAGCAACAATAAAAGGTTGGAATTGTGTGATTAGATTTATACAAATTAATATTTAGATTGAAATTCGTAAATTAGTAATTGGGTCTTCAGATGGAAGTACCGCGATAAGTTACGGGCGCGTGTATGGTCGCGCATGTATATGAGCAATATTGGGCGTGTGTATATTGGCATCTAGATTCGCGTGTATACTTGTTTCAAAAATGCGTGTACCAACGGGTGTATATTAGCATCTACATTCGCGTGTATAGTGGTTTCAGAAATGCGTGTACCAGCGCGTGTATATACACGCAATTATACACGCACGCGATAACAGAAAACTTTATTAAGAAAAACTCCATTCCTTTACAAAATTAAAAACCATTTTTTTAAAACCATCTCATAGTACATTACAGTATATATCATTACACAATCCCACTACATGCATTTACAACAATGTAATATATTCAAAAATAAATCATGAGATGATAATTAAAAGAAAACATATACAATAAAAATGTCATCAATTTAGAACGATACAGTGATGGATTGGTTAGGGTTCGATCTCATCTTCAATAAGATCCATCCTTGCTAAACAATCAACATCCATATCCATTTGATCAATTTGTAAGGCTACGATTAAATTTATTCCACTATCAATATTATGTCCATTGATAATGGTATCGATGCCCTGATCATCCTCGTCAACATCATTCTCATCAACATCACCATCATCCTCAATGGTAGGGTTATCCTCATGATCATGAGAAATGGTACGCTCATCCTCATTATCATGATCATCTCTTATTTCTTGATCATCGATCACAACATCTTCATTGGCATGTTCGACATCATCTTCATTGGGGCTTGCTACATCCTCCATATGCTCCATATCATCTCCATTGGCATGTTCGACATCATCTTCATTGGCATGTTCGACATCATCTTCATTACGGCTTGCTACATCCTCCATATGCTCCATATCAGTGAATGTATTATACATCCTCCATATGCTCCATATCAGTGAATGTATTATACATCACTTTGGAACTTGGTGCAATAGGGATGACGTACCACCATTTAATGTCATGCACCATTGGCAGATAGATAACCTACTCAAATACACATATTGCAGTAATTAATTAGCATATCAAAAGTCAAGGGGTACGCGAGCTTAGATATATATGTACATGAAACACATTAGTAAAAAAATGCATACTTGCTGTGGCAATATGAGCCTATCTTTCTTTGTTTGCCAAAACTTTGTAGAGTCAATAGTTACATAACCACTTGCATGATGTTTTATCGTTGCATTAGGCCCTTTTTCCACCACGTTCATTTGCCATTTGCCATCCAAAACATACACAAAGAAGCGACGAAAGTCAAGCCTAAATATGTCTTGGATTGTGCGACAATAATCATCCATTTTTCCATTGGCTCCCTCAAAGCTACTAATGACACCGCAATCTTGTGTATTCCTCTTTTCATCAATTCTTTGTGTTTGAAAATGGTTGCCTTCACATGATATAGCATTGAACATAGTGCACTGGACCAAAATAGAAGAAATATTTGTGTAAGCAATGTGAATAAATATTAAAAGCAAATCACTTACAACTAATGCAAAACATTAGTTCTATGTACGATTACCTTTAACATGCATCCTCGTGCATACTCCCATTCTTCCGCCATGATATGCAACCCCTCGCCACTCTCTGCTCTCTCCATTTCCTCATGCAACCAATCAACATGGATATCATTCGGAAGTGTTGCTAGATGCTTAGGGTACGCCTTACGAGAGCCATGTTGTCTCCGAAAGAGAGCTCTTTCTGCTTGCCTTTCTCTCTTTGCATCCTCATATCTTGTAACCCATCTGCTCATCACATCACTATTAAGGATGCAAGTGAATTTGAGATCATCAATCAATGTTCTATCAATTACTTTACTTTGTCCTTTTCCTTGAGGCACAATAGAGGTCATCCTCAAGTCCTCTTCATTGCTCCATAGTCGCGGCAAAGAGCTGTCCACCTGACCAAGAAATTCTTAAATATATACAAGAGACTCTTGTATCAACCAACCCTCGGCCATGCTTCCTTCAGGCCTTGCACTTTGCCTCACAAAGTCTTTTAAGGTCTTCATGAAGTGCTCTAGGAAGAACATCCAACGTGCATGCAGAGTGCCACATAAAGCAATTTCGTCCACTAAATGCACAATGAGATGTAGTTGCCTTGTGTCGCGGAAAAGTCTCCTCTACCAAACAAACCACCTCCACTGCCAAAACACGCGCATCATCCAACGTGGCTGGATCAATTGCTTTGGAACTAACATATCTGGAAAAATAAATGAATAGTACATTATACCTCATGCACGTTCATTTTGCAAGGTATAATGAAGGGTGATCTGACATGGGTTTTACATACCTCACAAGCTCACCCATCTTATAAATACATTTTTTCAAACTCTTGTTTGCACAATGGTCGATGCTAGTAGGTAGTATGAACTGCGCACATAAGAGCACATGTATGTATGGTTTATGGCATTACAAAATTTAATTTCAACATACAAGACTTGGAAAACACTTACTTGGAGCATCTTGTGCCAATCGTGGGACTTCAACCCATATAGTTGCTCAACGCCTCTTTTATTAGTGGTTTTAAAGGCTCCTTTCAATGATCTCATGCATCCAGTGGGAGTACGCAAAGTGGTGATGGCCTGCTTTACTTGCTTCTCCTCTTTCTTTGATATAATCCATGGTGCAGGCGGAAGACGAATGTGCCCACCCTCCTCTCATGGTCAAGCTTGACGCATATGTCCTGTGACCCGCAAGTCTTCCTGTACGCTAACATTGTCTCGTTTACCAATAACATGTTCCGAAATATCAGATCCCACATTCTTGAAGATGTGCATGGGATCAAGAAGATGGTTGATCTTAAGATGGGTCCAATATGGTAGCCAGAAAAAAATGGAGTACCTACATAAGGGATTGCTCTATGTGATCTTTAATCCAATTAGAGACTACACAAAACAAGATTGAAAAACATTACTGTACCTGTTCATGCCATCTGGAGAAGAATATTTGTAGACTCCCAAATACGCTTCCAATCTTTTGCACGAAGTGTTTGCAGAGGAATGTTACTCTTACTAGCAACATATTTAGGATGATTTGACAGGAGAAATCGATGAGGATGATTATCGAATATGGTCTTACACAAACCGTCAGCATACTCATGTACTAACGAAGGGCCACAAACAGGACATGCATGTTTACCCGATGTTTTCAAACCTATTAAAATATAAATAAAAGTTAGAATAATAAAGTCAATAGTTATAATTAAGATAGCCAATAGTATTAGAGTAAGGAGGTAATTAGAATTCTTACCAGAACAATCGCCGTATCCTGGAAAGTCATGCATTGTCCACATCAACACTGCTTTTAAGTCGAAGTGTTGAGAGGAGGGAGGCCTACTAATGTCCACCACCGCAACACCTCTCCATAGTTCCTCCAACTCATCAATCATCAACGGTTCGAGATAAACATCCATATGCTTGGCTATATGTTTCCCTGGAATTAGAAGGGATAACATAAGATGTCCCTTCTTGATCACCATTGATGGTGGAAGGTTGTAATTCACTAACACAACTGGCCACACGCTGTATGCGGTGCTTTTGAAACCAAATGGATTCACTCCATCCATACCTAGGCCAAGTCTCAAGTTTCTGGGCTCTGTTTTAAAGCTGGGCCACTCATCTTCAATATGCTTCCAAGCAGGAGTGTTTGCTGCGGGAATTCTCCACATGCCATAATCTGATCGATGTGAGGAATGCCATGACATGAGCTCTGCTATGGATTTGTACTTGAACATGTGTTTGATACGAGGAATTATAGGAAAGTGTCGCAAGACTTTACGAGGTACATCAAAACTCTTCACATCTGTTCTATACCTTGCTTCACCACAAGTGGGACAATGTCGAGCCTCCTTATGCGTCCCACGAAAGAGAAATTTGGTTAGGTTTTGTCCCGGGTACCAAGGAAAAGAGTTCCAAGGCCCCGTAGCCGAAAGTTCATGCAAACATAAAACTAGTCATACCACTTACACACCTAATATGAAATTGCCTTTTTCTCAGCATCAGCTAATTTAAGACAATCCTTTAATGAAACCATTATGTCACTGATGACAATCCTCAAAGTCTCTAGTTGAATCCTTATTTCCAGTCATTCATTCATCAGTATACTTATGGCATCATTGGCAACTAGAACGCTCACCACCTGTTCACTCAGGGGTCTTTTCCATAGTTCTTAGCTCATAGTAACCGGCAATATATTCATATAACAGAATGGAATCTCCGTGGAAGATCAGCAAGATCAACCCACAGATCCATATAAAAGAGCCATGGACTCATCCGTTGAGGACCAGCAAGGCCAATCAATCAGATCCATGCCCAGTTTCAGAAAACAACTCTTATTCCTTGTTCCAATATCTTCCACGACGCATGTTTGGGTATCTTCGGCGACCCAAAGACCGAGCACCGTATGGTCAGCACCCTCTAGGATCCTTCGCAGGTGACCTAGCGCTTCACTCATAGGCCGCTTCTTTGGTCCCTCATCCACCGTACCGGAAGCTCACCATTTAAATCGAACCGAGGCTGTTCGGCCGACCTTGCTACGCGAGACGTCCTCCATTGACTCTCCGTCAGCAGTTGCAACTTTATCAGTTAGGTCTCCATGACCTTAATCCATAAGACGGTCAAAATACTTCCCCAGCATTCTTGACATAAAACAGTCATTTACAAACAGTCACAAAATACACTTTCTATATCGAACTCCGTCTTTCCATATTATACCTCCTCAATCCACAATATTCCACATTCCATTCATATGTACTCATTCTCATCCATTCACTCATATCAACGACATATTATTTCCCATACCCATTCACATTCATTATTCTATATACACATCCATGCATACATGCATTTTCACATCCTCATTCATACATCCACATCTACATGCATACACACATCCACATTCACATCCATACATCCACGTCCACGTCCACATTCATATCCATACATCCATATCCACATTCATACATCCACATCTACATGCATACATCCATACATACACATCCACATTCACATCCACACATACACATCCACATTCACATCCATACATCCACATCCACATCCACATTCACATCCATACATCCACATCCACATTCATACATCCATATCTATATGCATACATCCATACATACACATCCACATTCACATCCATGCATCCACATCCACATCCACATTCACATCCATACATCCACATCCACATTCATACATCCATATCTACATGCATACATCCATACGTACACATCCTCATTCACATCCATACATCCACATCCACATCCACATTCATATCCATACATCCACATCCACATTCATACATCCATATCTACATGCATACATCCATACATACACATCCACATTCACATCCATACATCCATATCCACATCCACATCCACATTCACATCCATACATCCACATCCACATCCACATTCATACATCCACATCTACATGCATACATCCTTACATACACATCCATACATCCACATCCACATCCACATCCACATTCACATCCGTACATCCACATCTACATGCATACATCCATACATACACATCCACATTCACATTCATACATCCACATCCACATCCACACACATCCATACATCCACATCCACATCTACATGCATACATCCATACACACATCCACATTCACATCCATACATCCACGTCCACATCCACATTCACATCCATACATCCACATCCACATTCATACATCCACATCTATATGCAAACATCCATACATACACATCCACATTCACATCCATGCATCCATATCCACATCTACATTCACATCCATACATCCACATCCACATTCATACATCCATATCTACATGCATACATCCATACATACACATCCACATTCACATCCATACATCCACATCCACATCCACATTCACATGCATACATCAACATCCACATTCATACATCCATACATTCACATCCACATCCACATTCATACATCCACATCTACATGCATACATCCATACATACACATCCACATTCACATCCATACATCCACATCCACATTCATACATCCACATTCATACATCCACATCTACATGCATACATCCATACATACACATCCACATTCACATCCATACATCCACATCCACATCCACATTCACATCCATACATCCACATCCACATTCATACATCCATATCTACATGCATAAATCCATACATACAAATTCACATTCACATCCATACATCCACATCCACATCCACATCCACATTCACATCCATACATCCACATCTACATGCATACATCCATACATACACATCCACATTCACATTCATACATCCACATCCACATCCACACACATCCATACATCCACATCCACATTCATACATCCACATCTACATGCATACATCCATACACACATCCACATTCACATCCATACATCCACGTCCACATCCACATTCACATCCATACATCCACATCCACATTCATACATCCACATCTATATGCAAACATCCATACATACACATCCACATTCACATCCATGCATCCACATCCACATCCATACATCCACATCCATACATCCACATCCACATTCATACATCCATATCTACATGCATACATCCATACATACACATCCACATTCACATCCATACATCCATACATCCACATCCACATTCACATCCATACATCCACATCCACATTCATACATCCATACATTCACATCCACATCCACATTCATACATCCACATCTACATGCATACATCCATACATACACATCCACATTCACATCCATACATCCACATCCACATTCACATCCATACATCCACATCCACATTCATACATCCACATCTACATGCATACATCCATACATACACATCCACATTCACATCCATACATCCACATCCACATTCACATCCATACATCCACATCCACATTCATACATCCATATCTACATGCATAAATCCATACATACAAATCCACATTCACATCCATACATCCACATCCACATTCACATCCATACATCCACATCCACATTCATACATCCATACATACACATCCACATTCACATCCATACATCCACATCCACATCCACATTCACATCCATACATCCACATCCACATTCATACATCCATATTTACATGCATACATCCATACATACACATCCACATTCACATCCATACATCCACATCCACATCCACATCCACATTCACATCCACATCTACATGCATACATCCATACATCCATATCTACATGCATACATCCATACATACACATCCACATTCACATCCATACATCCACATCCACATCCACATTCACATCCATACATCCACATCCAGATTCATACATCCACATCTACATGCATAAATCCATACATACACATCCACATTCACATCCATACATCCACATCCACATCTACATTCACATCCATACATCCACATCCACATTCATACATCCATATCTACATGCATACATCCATACATACACATCCACATTCACATCCATACATCCACATCCACATCCACATTCACATCTATACATTCTTATCCACATCCACATTCATACATCCACATCTACATGCATACATCCACATTCACATCCATACATCCACATCCACATTCATACATCCACATCTACATGCATACATCCATATATACACATCCACATTCACATCCATGCATCCACATTCGCGTGTATAGTGGTTTTAGAAATGCGTGTACCAGCGCGTGTATATACACGCAATTATACACGTACGCGATAACAGAGAACTTTATTTAGAAAAACTCCATTCCTTTACAAAATTAAAAACCATTTTTTTAAAACCATCTCATAGTACATTACAGTATATATCATTACACAATCCCACTACATGCATTTACAACAATGTAATATATTCAAAAATAAATCATGAGATGATAATTAAAAGACAACATATACAATAAAAATGTCATCAATTTAGAACGATACAGTGATGGATTGGTTAGGGTTCGATCTCATCTTCAATAAGATCCATCCTTGCTAAACAATCAACATCCATATCCATTTGATCAATTTGTAAGGCTAGGATTAAATTTATTCCACTATCAATATTCTGTCCATTGATAATGGTATCGATGCCCTGATCATCCTCGTCAACATCATCCTCATCAACATCACCTTCATCCTCAATGGTAGGGTCATCCTCATGATCATGAGAAATGGTACGCTCATCCTCATTATCATGATCATCTCTTATTTCTTGATCATCGATCACAACATCTTCATTGGCATGTTCGACATCATCTTCATTGGGGCTTGTACATCCTCCATATGCTCCATATCATCTCCATTGGCATGTTCGACATCATCTTCATTGGCATGTTCGACATCATCTTCATTACGGCTTGCTACATCCTCCATATGCTCCATATCAGTGAATGTATTATACATCCTCCATATGCTCCATATTAGTGAATGTATTATACATCACTTTGGAACGTGGTGCAATAGGGATGACGTACCACCATTTAATGTCATGCACCATTGGCAGATAGATAACCTACTCAAATACACATATTGTAGTAATTAATTAGCATATCAAAAGTCAAGGGGTACGCGAGCTTAGATATATATGTACATGAAACACATTAGTAAAAAAATGCATACTTGCTGTGGCAATATGAGCCTATCTTTCTTTGTTTGCCAAAACTTTGTAGAGTCAATAGTTACATAAACACTTGCATGATGTTTTATCGTTGCATTAGGCCCTTTTTCCACCACGTTCATTTGCCATTTGCTATCCAAAACATACACAAAGAAGCGACGAAAGTCAAGCCTAAATATGTCTTGGATTGTGCGACAATAATTATCCATTTTTCCATTGGCTCCCTCAAAGCTACTAATGACACCGCAATCTTGTGTATTCCTCTTTTCATCAATTCTTTGTGTTTGAAAATGCTTGCCTTCACATGATATAGCATTGAACATAGTGCACTGGACCAAAATAGAAGAAATATTTGTGTAAGCAATGTGAATAAATATTAAAAGCAAATCACTTACAACCAATGCAAAACATTAGTTCTATGTACGATTACCTTTAACATGCATCCTCGTGCATACTCCCATTCTTCCGCCATGATATGCAGCCCCTCGCCACTCTCTGCTTACCATCCACATTCACATCCATATTCTCACCCTATCACAACCCATATACATCTTATCCCAATCACATACACTTCTTACCTCATCCCATACACATCTTTTCACTTCCCATATTTTTTATGCATTCCTCTATGCATGAATTTCATTTATGCTAATAGTAATGCTTTTACAATAAAATATTCATCTTTTATGCATACCTCTATGCATGAAATTCAATTATGCTAAAAGTAACACTTTTATAATAAAATAATCATCTTTTATGCATACCTCTATGCATGAAATTCAATTATGCTAAAAATAACACTTTGATAATAAAATAATCATCTTTTATGCATACCTCTATGCATGAAATTCAATTATGCTAAAAGTAACACTTTTATAATAAAATAATCATCTTTTATGCATACCTCTATGCATGAATTTCATTTATGCTAAAAGTAACACTTTTACAATAAAATATTCATCTTTTATGCATACCTCTATGCATGAAATTCAATTATGCTAAAAGTAACACTTTTATAATAAAATAATCAACTTTTATGCATACCTCTATGCATGAATTTCATTTATGCTAAAAGTAACACTTTTATAATAAATTAATCATTATAAAAACTTGACATTAATCAATTAACCATTCACCTAGGATAGAGAAAGGTTGGTAGAAGAGAGGGGAATGCCTTTTGTAATGAGGCCTAACATTATTAGAGAAGACATAAAGCATAAAAACCATTTAAAACCATAAAAATCCATAAAATAATTGAAAGAAAGAAGAATCACCAACTTACTAATGACTTTGATAGCTTTTCTTTGGCTTGACGGTTTGAGGGTTCAACTCTTGTTTGGACAAGAGTGGCCACCAATCTTTGGAAGAGGAAAATGTCAAAAACTAATGAATTATTAACAAATTCATAGTTCTTGGCTTGGGTGGAGTAGAGTAACAATGCATTAAACATTGTTGAGTTTCAACAAAGGGGAAGGCCTCTATTTATAGAAAAAAGTGAGCTCCTAACCAAACAAACTGATTCTAGAATTTTCCAACTCAGTTTGGTCAATTTTTGACCATTTTTAGGTCAGTTGAGCTAACTTTTTGCAACTAGACTTGAATTAGGAGAGAGGAGAGATGTTCCCAAGTGAGGGAAAAGTGAGCGCTCATATAGTGCTATAAAATCCTTCTTCACAGACTCGCTTGTGTCTTGAAGGTGAGAAATCATCATGGATAAAACTAAGTCCTATTGCCACGCCATGAAAGAGATTAAGAAAGAAAGGAGATCGATGGAAGTAAGATTACTGCGAGCGACAAAGTAAGAGTTACGACTTATATAAAAGAAGGAACTAGCATAACCTAGAATCCAACGGGGTGTCTTGTCACTGAAGTTTTTCCGTCTCTCCATGATTTGGGTTTGGCACATATTTCTATAGAAGGCTTACATGAAATACATTAAGAACTTTGAGATGAGGAGGTAAAAGAAGCTCGTAGGCTAAGTCACCTACTTTCTTTGAATTCAGATATGGCCCACAATATCTGGGGAATAACTTCTTATACTTCTCAAGAGATAAAGAACTTCTTTTGGGCCATACTCGAATGAAGACCAAAACCTTGGTGTCCAAAACATGAGTTCTCACTTCTGAACTCATCGTTTTGAATCCTTAAAACAAGTGGGACTCCTGAGAAAGTATTCTGGGGAAAGGTCTTCCTTTTTTAAACAGAATCTTTCTTTTATTTTAGAGAGGGGATAATTATAAGATCAGAAAGGGAGGTTCTTACTCCTGTATACCTCGGAGGCTGGGGGAGGAATCTTACACTCCATCCATAAACTATTTGTATATTGAGTAGTTCAAGTGAAGCACATAAAATAGAGAATGTGCACCCTTTAAAAACCGGTGTCGATGAACCCTTGTAAAGATGCTCTTATTCCATATCATCGTCGTCCATACCTTTGGGATCATCCCTAAAAAGATACCGCACCATATCATCAAACTCTTCCTCTTCCACAACTTCGTGGGGTGCAGGGCTATTGTCATCCCTTTCCCACTCATCTCTAACAATAGATCCCGAAGCTCCAGCATCATCTCGTCTCGACGCTTTGCATGCTCTCGCCGCGTGTAGGGCACCATGTTAGGGTGTGGTACCGCATCCTGCTTCAATTAGAGTATATATTACAACTCCATTAATTTGGAAACCATGAGTCATTTGAATACTATCAATTTACATCTACTCACCTCTAAACCTGTTCGATTCCATTCTCCATACATGGAGATGTGATTCAAGGTAATTCGACGTGCTCGTACAATGCATCCTTGATATCGATTACACATACACTTGATCCTTTTTCCCAACCACACATCGCGATTACGATAATGCATTGTCTCATCCTCACCCCATAACTGCTTGAGGAGGTTGATGACATCCTATGTACAAAAGAGCAAACACATAATCATAATCAGTTTTTAATGAAAGTATAAAAAGTCTCTATATCCTATGTTGATCGCGTGTAATAGCGCGTCTCACTCTCGTCTCACTGTTTTAAATTACGTGTAACAGCACGTCTAGATGTCTAAAATCGCATGTATGAACGTGTTTGTTTTATAATACATGCGAATATACACGCGCTCCTACACGCGACCACCTATCTATACCTAAAATAACCACCTGCCTATACCACTTGTCTATACCTAAAATAACCCGCTCCCTTCTCCCAAAAACCATTTTCAAACTCCATGTTTTCTCTCCTTCGTCGCTACAATCTTCCCTCTTCCAACAGAGAACTAAAGCCAAGTGCAAGGAGTAGACATCGATGCAAGGCGCAGATACGAGTGAAGGAAACTAGCCAAAAAGAAGACTCACTTTTCCTGAGGTGAGTCAGTTTGTCCTTTGTCCTGTCTCTTTCCTTCCATTTGTTTATGCGATTGTCTCTTTTCATTATGCGATTGTCTCTATCCTTCTCTGGTCGTTGCCTGCTTCAGTATTTGTGTGAACGATAGTGACAGTCTGAGCTTTCTTTATAAGAAAGATTTGTTGGTGGTCGGTCATTTTCGAAAAAGTTTTTACGTAGGCAGCGTGTACAAGCATGTGTACCCTGTTTGCATAGATTGTTCACGCGCAGATACACGTGTTTTTGGACGGGTTTTTATACGCGACTGTGTTTGTCCTTAAAGTTCACCCATGCTTGCGTGTCTTGCTTATCGATCCAGCTCAAGAGAGATATGATCCCATCTGCATATGGTTTGCCTTCACAAAATCATATGTGCTAGCTTGCATGTTGTCATTATGGGGAATCATCAAGCATGTATAGAAACAACCTTGATCAAGATGCTGCATAAAATTTGTGCTTTCAATCTTCATCTTTGTGCTTTGATACATAGAGTGATTCCCTTCATGGCGACTGTGCTTTGATACATAGAGTGTTTCCTGGCATCGCCATCCCCTTTATCGCCTCTCATAGTAGATCTTATCGCCATCTCCTTCATGGATCCTTCATGTATACACTTTTATTTTTGCAGATTCTTCATGGATCCAGGTTCTTCATCCGATCCATTTGCGTACGGCACTTGGATGATGGAGATGCTAAATCATTTTGGGCTCCATCCTGGTCCAGTTGAGCTTACAGAGTGTATGCCCATCCCCCTCCTGGATTTCCTAGTATCTATACCCCGCCCTTGAGTATCCATGTCACTCCATTGCCGTCTATGCCTGTGAGTCCGGCGAGACGAGGGTGAGACGGCATGCAGCTTCTCCTCTTCCACGCCCACCGAGGAGACATACCCCGTCCCAGACACACTCATACACACTCTCCCAGGCACCGTCATGTCAGGGCGCTCACAGCCACCATCACGTACTCCCTCACAGCCACAGTCACGTACACAATCACGTACACAATCTCCGAGTCGTGACTCCACCCGTAGTATAGAGGACAGCAAACGCCGCAGTAGGAAGAGTGGGAGTGGAGGATGTGGCGGGTGCTTTGGTGGGGGAGGTAGTAGGGCACACGGTGAGAGAGGAGATAGAGGGAGAAAAGTTAGAGGAGACAGTGAGGATGAGGAGGTGAGAGCGGTGGAGGGAGTGATCTACTCACGAATAAGGGCGGGGTAGTGATGGATGCGAGGGGGAAAGAGGTAATGGAGTACATGCATGGGATAGTTTCAAACTTGTACAGAAATTGTTTTATTAAATTTAAAGATCAAAATAGCCGATTAGTTGGGGAGGTGATAGATGCTGTACATAGTCGGTACTCCAATCCCCCACATGCGACATTCTCGGATGTATGGGGAAGGATGCGAATAAGGGAGATCTTAAGTAATAAATGATCTCACCTTAAGAAACTCGCGTACGATGATGGGCTAAATATAGCTGCGGGTGGCTATCCTACCGAGAAACCTGCCACTGCACACAAACGCGAGTGGAAGGAGGCAAAGAAACGAGGAGAGGGTGGCGTGAAGAGCAGGCAGCATATGGAGGCACGACGGATCCAGATGGAGACCATTGGATCTTTGCATTTCGGATTTGGCAGCGTCGAGTCATGGGAGGCAGAGTTCGTAAGTATCTTGCCACTTTATTTGATTGTTTACTTAATTCATTGATTCTATGATTGTTTTAATCTTACAAATTGTGTTGATTATGATACAGTGATGGGTTATGGGGAGGAAGCCCATAGCCCATGATACTGGGTATGCTCGCCGGCATAGCAGACGTGACACACGTGGGCCCTCTTCAGAGCTGAGGGACGTATTACGGACGTGCAATTTGAGATGGCCATGAGACCATACGGTTGACAGGTACTTGAAAACTCTAAACGAATGATTTTGGTTTATTGAATTACATATATATATACTTATATACAATATATTACTTGAACAGGCACAAGCTGTTGCTGCACCTGCTAATGCTCCTACCACTGATGATCCACCTGCCACCACCACTGCTCCTACTGGACGTGAGCACTACTCATCGGACATGTATACCGATGTGAGCTCATCTGATCATGGAGGGAGCAGCGGGTCATCATCTGGGTCTGAGTAGTACTCAGACTTATAGTATCACATTCCATATTGAGGATGTGGTTGTATATATATATTTGTAACTAAAGCCATGGGCTTTTTTAGACAAACTAATTTGATTTTGTATATATTTGTTTATAATTGAAGCCATGGGCTACTTCGACATATGGACTCCCTTATATATATGTGTACACATAAAATTTTGATAGTAATATTAAATCGTGAATTGATAGTATTGCATTCATGTCTGTCTTGAATCGTGTATTGACAATGTATGCATTCATGTCCTTCTTGAATCGTGTAATGACAATGCACTAAATCTTCCTCCTGGATGGTGCAATGTACCCAAAAAAAATCCAGAGAGTGCTATTGGGTACTGGAATGCTGGAACAGCATTCAGGTACAAATAGCACTCTCTAGATTTTTTTTTTGCTCTCTGTTTGCGTGTATAGACGCGACAACTCTGTAAAAGTCGCGTGTATATATGCGGATACTCTGTGAAATGCATGTGTATAAGCGCAGCTAAACTGACAGAACGCGTGTATAAGACCCTCGTATCAGCGCGTCTGACTGCGTCTATACACGCGCTTTTACACGCATGTCTTTGGCCGTGATGATACACGCGCTGATACATGGGCCCGCTACTTTTTTTCCACAAGTCATTTTCCACGGCTAGGAGCACGCGTATGAGCCCGATCCCTTGTAGTGAAAGGGACAAGTCCCTGTGATGATGTTTGTCAACTGAATGATGATAATGACTTCAGCAAATCACTATGAGATTAGTGTATTGTGCTGATAGATTGCTATTGTTAACACTTGACCCGCGATGGATCAAGTTAAGGGATGACAAATTGAGAACTTGCTTGACTCAAATTGCCGTGGAGAAATGTTCAGAAAGAAATTTGTCGGTCTAATGGACATTATCGTGTTAAAGATATGAATGAAATGATCTAAATGAATTGTTATCTGATGATGAGTTCTATATAAGGGATCTTTATCCCACGATTCGCTTAGGTTGACCAGACTATAAGGAACCCGAGAATCAGTTGGATCTTAAGGGAATGAGTTGTCCTCTAGTTTGTGAGATGAGGACATCTCCCGTTTTTTAAGTGGGGTAGGATGTAAGATTCCTCCCTCCAGCTTTTGAGGTGTACAGGTGTAAGATCCTTCCCTTTTGATCTTATAATTATTTCCCTCTCTGAAATAAAAGAAAGATCTTGTTTTACCCTATTTTGACCTAGAGAGATAAAATGTCTAGAGGGAGGTAGTCCAAAATTGAGATATTTTCAGATATAAAAATCCTCCTAGTTTCTAAAATGGTTTCCCCCGAAACAGAAATTCCAATGTGCAATTGGAATTAATTGAAAATAAGTATAAAGGACCTTAGCCTAAGGGTCTAGATTTTCATAAATTTTTGGATTATGGTCCAATTAAGGTTCCTATGGGCCAATAGGATCAATCCAAGTGTGGGGAGGAGATAAATCCAATTTATAAAAGAAAAATACCCAAAAATGAGTAAATGCCCACATAAGATGAAGAGCTGACTGAGTACAAGGCTTATTAGTAAAAAACTATGAGTATTACTATAAAAATGAGATATTTAGGGTATAATGATTCAATTTTGACACCTTGGTAAGGAGAAGGGGTCTCTTCAAGGAGGCGCCTAATTCACATGTGTGGTGGAGTTTTAAACTAAAAAATATTGTGATATTTTTATCTCTCCTCTCTCCTCCATCAACCCAAATCAAAAGGGAGCTTGGAAAATTCTAGAAACTAGTTAGACTTGGTTAGAGGCCTCCCTCACCTATAAATAGATCCTTACCCTTTGTAAATAAATATGATACCTATACTATGCCAGTAATATACTGAAATAATGATATTTTCTACTATCCTCTAAAAATCCTCTACAAATTGTAGAGATTGGAGCTTCTCTCTCTCTTCAATCTTCCTTGGAGTCTTCATCAACATACCAAACCAATTGATTGGTTGGGGGCCTCTACTTTGATCGAAGAATCAAGCAATTTAGGAGGTAAAATGTGGTTTATGATCTTTTTTCTTTAATCTCCAAATGTTTCTCTCTTCTCAACCCCTCTCAAGCTTGAGAAGCATTCAATTAAATGGCTTTTGAATACAATTGAAGATCTTTAATGAATTGTAGTGATAAAACACAAATTTTTATTTATGCTTAAATTAAATGTTTTTTTAAAGCATGTCTCTCTCTCCCCCAAACAATGGTCATTCCTATGACCTATTCTATATTCAAATGATGCTTCTCATGAAGAAATTCTCTAATCTAAAAGTAATTTCTATATATGTTTGATAATTTAAAGGCCAAAAAAGGCCAAAGAAGTGGCTTTTAAATACTTTTATGCTATTTAATTTATGAAAAAACTAGGAATCAATTCCATAAATAGATATTGATCCAAATAATGTTTATTCTATCATATGATATTACTAATCTTATGCTTTCAAAATTATTGAGAATTATCAGTAATAGTAGCGGAGCTATGGCAAAATTTTTAAAAAATTAACACATAAATCATTTTCATTCATAATATAAAAAGAGGATTTCCTACCATATTCTAGGATTAATTATCCTAGGTTAAATGAATAATTCTCATCATAACCATGCAAAAATTGATTTTTTATGTTTATGCATAAATAGAAATTAGCAAAAGAGAAATTTCTAGTAATTCAATTTAAATGTTAAAAGAGGAATTCCTATGACATTTGGAATTCCATCATTTAGATGGTAAAAGAAAAATTCCTAGCATATTGGAATTATTGGGTAATTCATTTAAATTTAAAGATAAATTTTAGATAAATTTATTTAGACTATGAGAAATATTTAAATGTTAAAAGATGAATTCCTAGGACATTTGGAATTTCATCATTTACATGGAAAAAGAGAAATTAATTTAAATTCAAAGATGAATTTTAGATAAATTTATTTTATCTATAAGAAATATTTAAATGTTAAAAGAGGAATTCCTATGACATTTGGAATTCCATCATTTAGATGGGAAAAGAGAAATTCCTAGCATATTGGAATTATTGGATAATTCATTTGAATTCAAAGATGAATTTTAGATAAATTTATTTTATCTATGAGAAATATTTAAATGTTAAAAGAGGAATTCCTATGACATTTGAAATTCCATAATTTAGATGGAAAAAGAGAAATTCCTAGCATATTATAATTATTGGGTAATTTATTTGAATCCAAAGATGAATCTTAGATAAATTTATTTTATCTATGAGAAATATTTAAATGTTAAAAGAGGAATTCCTATGACAATTGGAATTCCATCATTTAGATGGGAAAAGAGAAATTCCTAGCATATTGAAATAATGGATATTTTATTTTAGATGAATTTATTTTATGAGAAATATTTGACAAAAAAAGAGGAATTTCCATGACATTGGAATGCAAATAATCAAATGCAAAAAGAGGAATTCCCATGGTATTTGAGATCCAAGAAATTAAATGGGAAGAAGAGGATTAGTATAATTCAATTTATGATTATTTACCAAAAGTGGAAATATGGGTGGAATTGATTTCTGTAGATTCCATGAATTCTTTTACTCAAAAGAGGAATATTGAATATAATTCAATTGAGGAATTGAGAAGGAATATGGAGATAGTCGTCGACCGCAAGAAAAAGAACCTTTAATTAGCCAAGACATTGGTAGAAATTTAGAAAAAGTCCCATTATCGGTATCAAACTAGAAAAAGCTATTACATGGGAATAGCATGTGAATGGATGTGATAAGATGAAAATGGGATGCGATAAGATGTGTATGGGATGTGATAAGATGTAAATGGGCTGCAATAGGATGTGAATGGATGTGAATGGATGTGATAAGATGAAAATAGGATGTGATGTAATGGAAATAGATGTAAATGTGAATGATGAGATGAGAATGAGATGAGAGGATATGTGAAAGGGTGAGATGGGAAGTACATGGATGTGAATGTGGATGTATATGTGAAAGAAGGGATATGCATGTGTATGTGAATAAATAAATGTGGATGTGTTTGTAAAAGAATGGATGTGGATGTATGGATGTGGAAGAATGAATGTGGATGTGAGTGTGGAAGAATGGATGTGGATGTGTATGTGGAAGAATGGATGTGGATGTGTATGTGAAAGAATGAATGTGGATGTATGGATGTGGATGAATAAATGTGGATGCGTATGTGGAAGAATGGATGTGGATGTGTATATGAAAGAATGAATGTGGATGTGTATGTGGAAGAATGAATGTGGATGTGGATGTGGATGTGAATGTGTATGTGGATGTATATATGGAAGAATGAATGTGGATGTGTATGTGATGAATGTGGATGTGATGTGAATCAGGATAGATGTGAATGAATGAGATGTGATGTCATGTGAATTGGGATGTGAATGAATGATATGTGATGTGAATGGATGAGATGTGATGTCACGTGAATTGGGATGTGAATGAATGATATGTGATGTGAATGGATGAGATGTGATGCCATGTGAATCAGGATGTGAATGAATGATATGGAATGTGAATGGATGAGATGTGATGTGATGTGAATCGGGATGTGAATGAATGAGATATGATGTGAAATGGATGTGATGAGATGTGATGTAAATTGGGATAGATATGAATGGATGATATGTGATGTGAATGAATGTGATGTGATGGGATGCAAATCGGGATAGATGTGAATGAATGAGATGTGAGGTGAAATGGATGTGATGTAGATCGGGGTAGATATGAATGAATGTGATGTGGTCCAATGCATTTTGTTAATAAGGTATTCCAATTCCTCTTTTATAAGAGTTCCTTGTCACTCATAGAAAGTCCTCCCCCTATTACCCCCAAGTGAATGGCCAAGCTGAAAGCACGAACAAGATTTTGTGTACAATTCTAACTAAAACTGTGGAGGCTAGCTGCAACGATTGGAAACTGGCTTGATCTTATCCTTGTGAATTTATTGATTGTGTTGTGTTACTTGTGTTACAGAAAGTGAGGCCTCTTGTCCTTTATAGGGTTCAATAAGGGCTAGGGTTTGGGCCAATCCTAGATTCCTTTTCCACCAACATGCCTAGTTTATTTAGGGTGTCTTCACACCTACAGGATCTATTTCTCTCATCCTTTACCACTTGTACATCTTATATTTCAACATCGATATGCCTTCGAAGCATTAGATAGAACACTACAAGACATAATGTCTAATGACAAGCACTTTGGTGGAAATGTCATGCTTTTTGGAGGGAATTTCAGTTAAATTTTTCCATTTGATTGTTCTGAAGGGAGAAAGATATGAGATTGTAAATTCAACATTGTGTCATTCAAAAATCTGGAGAGAGACTATAGAGCGGTTCTTTCTACCGTGCAATATAGTGCTCATAGAGTACTACCGATCAACAAATGTGTTATGAAACACAATGTCAATCTGAGGACTCGACCCGATTAGTGCATGAAGGCTTATCCCATGAGGGAGAGCTCACATACACAAACCACCACTTGACGATTCAACCATTCAACACCTCAATCAATCTCTCAATCCCTTAAATCCACTACACTTATCAAGAGAACAAGCAATGCATGGAAATCTCTTAATCCCATTCAAACATTGATTAAATCTTAGCTTTCCCTAATGCCTGCAAACCCATAAGCGTGCATCTACTAACCCAATGGCTTAAGCAAGCATAGAATGTAACATTCACAAACCCACAAGCTCATAGAGAGAGTCTATCCATGAATAACGCATTGCCAATGAAGTGGGCAAGAGCTTGCATCAATGGAGACTACACACACACACACTATAAGCATGCAGCATACACAAGAGAAAGAAAGAAGCATTCAACTAATCATAGATTAATCTACTTCAATGATGCTAAAACAGATTAAGAGAAAGAAGTGGAGCTATACTCATTGGAGCTTGATGCTCATTAGAGTACAATAGAGAGAGAGTTAGAGAGTTGCCATAGCTTGAGAGCTCAAGCGCTTCACTCAATAGCTTATGAGAATGGAGCTTGATGCTCATTAGAGTACAATAGAGAGAGAGAGAGTTGCCATAGCTTGAGAGCTCAAGAGCTTCACTCAATAGCTTATGAGAATGGCCAAAAATGTCCACTTTCTTTAGCTAACATCTCTTTTGTAGAGATGTCACTAACCCTAACCCTAGGCCTCTTTCACACATGGGCGGACAACCCCATAAGTGAGCCTTTCTTAATACACTTAGAACTCTCATTTAGAACCCACATTGGCCTAAAACGATTTACATTGCACTTCGGCACAAAAATATGGAAAAATTATGTACGTTTTTATGTTCCCATGGCTACAATCCTGCTCTCTCATGTTAATTGCTTCCGGTGTCCTTCCATAATCCATGTTCCCGTGGACCATTCCCCCCTTCCTAAATCGCGCACATCCTCGGGCGTGGTAGAAGCAAAAGCTGCAAAAAACAATGGAAGATAAGTAAAGCCTTTTATTGAAAAAAAACCAGCAATGACAATCTCACACGTGAGCATTCAAGTGAAAGGCCGATTAGAGTTTTAAAGAGTGCCAAAAGAAGTGAGTAAAGACTAGTCAAAGTGAGACTAAGTGGTAGATAGTGCTATGCAAAGGTAAGTGTGCTTGTACACCGCAGGTTATGACCGCAGTCTCAATGTCCTACAAGTGTGTAAGTTATTCCTAAGTGGCAACCCTACTCCTAAATATGAGCAATGGTGATTGGACCTTTCTTTCTTTCTTTTTTTTCTCTCTTTTTTTTTTGTTTGTGTGTGTGTGTAAAAGATGATAAAGAGGAAGGTTTCATCCTAATGAGACCCAAGCAATGGCCAAGAGACCTCCGCCAAGAGAATCTAAAGGCCGCTAAGTATCTCAAGGGCGACAAACCCTTTTCTTTCTTTTTGACATATGGAGTACCCCATGAAGATGAGGGCATCGGTCTCGAGGGCCCATAATGTACCCCAGAGTCCTACCAGCATCTATCAAGGTGATAGAGTCCTTGAAGGTCTTTTTCTTAATCTTTTAGACGTCCGTGTTTACCCCATGGAAACCAAGGCATCGGCCCCAAGGTTCTAGAACAACCCAAGGTCCTACCAAGAATTTCACATGGCCGTAGACACGTCATGTCTCAAGTCACTTCTATATATTTTTTAGGGCATGTGTTTCATAAATTTTTTATTAATTGTAGCACCTAGCCCATACCTAAGAGGTAGTTACCACTAGGGATAACTAATATACTTCGAGAGCATAAGAACTTGGCATACTCCGTTGGCATATATCTTACACCGTCTTCAAATAGAAATACCTTCTACTAAGTCCTCTAAGAATCTAGAAATCACTCACCTCATGGTAACAACTAATTTAAAACTTAAATGAGCCAACTGTGTGTGAACATGCAAACAATATATGCAAAAGTGAGAAGCACATAAAGAACAAAGGATTATGATTTGAATACACCTGTTGTAGTGCTCGTTGATGTGGCGCGTTTGTCTTGATGCATTGCTGATGTTTAGATTGCTTCTCTTTGCTCTTTGTAGGCATTGCATGTCTCCCCCCTTCCTAATTTGTGTGCATGGTAGGTGGACTATTGGGGCGTGTTTGTATGCTCTTGATTAGCTGAGATCTGTGCAAAATGTCTTATTAACAAACAAGAAAAGAAAAGAAAAGAATAAAATTTGTTATTGGTGCCAATCACCCAATATAGCCGAGGGGAAAAACCCAGTGGGAGAAAAGTGCCCTAGCTTGTTGATCTTATTGTGGAGTTGATGAGCTTACCCTTGCACTGGTGGTGCCCAGTTCTGATGGGAAGATGGTATCAATCACTTCAGGATGCAAGGACAACCCTGTACAAAAGGCGGCCTCTCGAGAAGGTGGTAGAGGAAGGAGTGCTTCCTCACTAAAATATGGCATTGGTTCTATGGGAAGGTTAAGCAGACAATTCCAATTTTGGAATTGCTAAATATAGGTATTCATAGTGATCCAAAATTGACATGTTGAGGCTGGGGGAAGGAGGGCTTGCAAGATAGGTGGTTGCAAGTCATTTAAGCATGTATCCCTCCATTGTTGTGCTTGAACCTCCTCAGGTAATCTATGTTGATTTTATCCTCGGTCTAGTACTCTCACATCAAGAAGGTTATGGCATTGGGGTGTAATTCCCATAATTTGTTTCATTAAGCCCGTGCCATATCGTCGAAAGTAAGAGCTGTATAGCCAACAAATGTGTGAAGCTTCTCCTAATACGAGTCATGCACACTCTTGACAATGTGGAAATGGATGATGCTGTTGATAGAATAAAGTGACAAAGTGATGCCCACAACAATTTTCACCTAAGGGAGCATTAAAGTACCTAGAATGAGTTTGAAAAGGAGGAGCACTATAACCCCCGCGATGTTCAAGTTGAGTACTATCAGGGTCAATGCATGGTGGACATGTATCTCGCCAAGTATCCATCAGGAGGTATCTGGGCGTAAAATAATGAAATTTAGAAACTTCAAACTTTATACACTCATATCCATCATTACAATCCCTATCAAAAACAATGTAGATAAGGTCATCTCAAAAAGAACACAATCCTGTAAAGGCATAAGGAACCACATTAGTAAAAGTGAGGCTATTCAAACACTGATCTACCAAAGAGCTTCAATTGTAGTGTTAATGCCTTACCTTTGGTTTTGTGTATGTCCTTTTTAAGAGGTGGGAAGGATAGCAATTATCCAGGAATTTGAGCAAGATAAGAGGATTTAGGCTGTGAAGTGCCAGAATCTATGCTCAAAGGAGACTCATGTAAAGTTGGATTTGTCTTAGGTACACAAGTTGATGGTGGAAGTGTGTAACAAGGAGAAGTTGGGACAACTGGTGATTCAATACATGTTTGGGAAAGTCCAAAACAAGGAGATTTGTAGGTGCTATCACAACCACCTATCCTATCTTGAAGAGGTTGTGTTGATTTACTTTGCACCCACTAATATGAAAAACCAAGAGTGGCTTTTGGAATCTTATTGATACACTCTTCTGGCTCTAGCAAACCATGGCATTTGGGAAGCCAAAGTGCTGTTGCACCCTCATAATAGCCTTGTGCTTTAAGAACATGCTTTGGGACCCAATGAGTAACAATCTGAGGCTTAGGCTTGGAAAAGATATTCTTTTTAGGTAGGCTAGATGGTACAAGTTTGTACGCATCTTTGGGTAGCCAAATTGATGATTCCTTCTTGCCTGGCCTTCTTTGAGCAGTGACTAGAGTAGTTGGAACATGCCAGCCATGGCCCTCACTTGAGGACTCATCGATTATCCACATCATTAGTCTTGGAGCTTGAAGAGCAGATGTTGAAAGTGGGTTGCGTAAGGTAGAACTTTCACCCTTTTGACATGATAAAACTCGTGGAGCAGCAGATCCCAATGATGCAATCAGAATCAATTTGCAATTTGTATTGTCTATTCTTCCAATCTAATGAACAATTGGTAGCACTTAACCATGATCGACCAAGAACAACCTCTACCACTGCCTTGGACTTACTAGCCACATAAAAGGGAACTGACATCTGGTGATCCTGAATGGACATCATAATGACACATTTTCCCTCTATAGGGTTATCTTCACCTGAGAAGCTTTGTAAATCAATTGGAATGTGCACAAGTGTTGGTTGTCCCAAGGCTACCCATGTGTCAAATGAGAGAACATTATAATCTGCACCAGAGTCAATTAAGGCAAAGACAAAGTAGGTAGTCTCATGAAGATGAAGACACACGTGAATATTGAAAGGATCGACATATTGTTCATCAATAGCCAACTGTAAGGTCAACACAGAAGCCTTGCGACGCTCCTTGGCTTTTGCAACTCTAGCTTTAGCTTCTTCTTGAGCCTCACGTTTAAGTAGGTCATGTGCTTCTTTCCGTGTGTTGGCAGCATGCATTTGTTGAAGCATGGCTTCAGTTAGTGGTTCATTGTATTTCTTGAGACGACTTCCATTAATGAAGTTAGGCATTTTCTCACCTTCTAGTGTCTCTAAACGCACTGCACCACTAGGAGTAAGCTCATTAATCACAAACAATCCTAGGCCATGTTTCTTGAGCTTTCGCTTATGCTTCTTAAGTGTGTACAAGAGCACAAGGTCCCCCTTTTTGAATCGGCCAGTTGTTACATTTCGATCATACCATTGCTTTTGTCTCCTCTTCTCGGCATACATCCCCATTACCGCCAATAAGTGGGTCTCATCAAGCTTTTCTAATTCATCAATGCGTTGAGAAAGCTCATGACCAGTCCAGTCCAATTGTTTAGCAACTCGTAGAGTAGGTACAAGAAATTCAATGGGAAGAATTGCATCTAGCCCAAAAGCAAGCTCAAATGGGGTTGTGCCCACAGATGTTTTATAGGCTGTTCTATATGCCCAAAGAACTGAGTGCAACTTTTTCTCCCAATCAGTCCTATGCCCCTCAATAATCTTTGTGAGTATGCTGTGCAGAGAATCTTGTTAGTACTCTCAGCTTGACCATTGGTCTGTGGATGATAGGGTGCAGAACGCTTGTGAATTACCATAAATTCTTGAAGTAAAAACTCTATGAACTCATTCACAAAGTGCACACCCTGATCACTAACGATTTCAATAGGTAATCCATAGCGTGTAAACACGTACTCATACAAGAACTTGGTTGTGGTTCTGGCATCATTTTTGACTGTAGCCATTGCTTCTACCCATTTGGTCAAATAGTCAGTTTGCAACTATAATATATTCGGCATGCGTGTGACGAGCTGGAGGTTTAATGGGACCGACAAAATCATTACCCCATTTGGCAAACGCATGTGTGCTTAACATAGGCCGCAATGGCATATTGTCCTTTGTGATGGGAGGTTTGGTCCTTTGACAATCGTCACAATATTTCACATATTCTTCGGCATCCATTTGTAAGGTTGGCCACCACCAAAGCCCAGACCACCTAATCAACTTAGCTGTGGTATTGCCCGAAAAAGTGTCCACCCCCAACACCTGCATGTGCATGAGTCAAGATTTTCAAGTAGTCAGCTTCACATACACACATGCGCAAGTTGCCATCCTTGCCCCTCTTGTAGAGTTGGCCCTCTATTAGCATATAGTTGGCCGCTTCAGCTTCAATAGCACGCTTTCGACATTTAGGAATTGTTCGATTAGACATTTAGGAATTGTTCGATCAGTATGACCATGCTGAAGATAGCCCACAATATATTTACTCCAACTTGGTATAGTTGAAATTTGGAATAATGTGACATTATGAATTGGTTGTTGAATATGACATGAAGCACAGTTTTACGAACAAGTTTTTCAGCATCCGCATGCATGGTAGGCCACCATTGCCCATCTTGAGTTATACGTCGCACACAAGTAGTAGATGATGCATGGATTCCACCAATACCCTCATGTGCCCATTCCAAGATCTCCTCATATTGGTCAGGGTTAGGTACAAGCCGCAACACTCCATCATTACCCTGACGATATAATCTCCCTGAGATTAACTTGAATGGTCGCCATAGGTCCACATTAGGACCCGCTAGTTGTATCTGCCCACTTGTCAAAATTTCTAAGATGGGTTCAGACCATTTAGGAGCTGTCTATACAAGGAAAAGTGTTGAATCTAACATATCATCATCCACACCCACAGGAGCTTCTCCATAGGTGATTCGAGACAAATGATCTGCCCTAAGATGAGTTGTTCCTTTTCGGACTGCCACTTCAAAATCAAACTCAAGAAGGATGACAAACCACCTCATAATCCTTCCAGTTGCACAAGGCTTATTCACCAAATATAGCACTGCTTGATGGTCCACAAAGAATATAAATTTGTTTGCCAAAAGGTAATGGGTGGCGAAACTTTTTCACTGCATATATCATGGACAAACCTTCTCTTTCTGTTGTGGTATAATTCTTCTCAGCATTGCTCGACTAGCATATGAGATTGGGAAATCCTTATTATGTTCTCCCGATTGAGACAAAATACATCCAATTGCAAAGTTTGAAGCATCAATATGGACATGAAAGATTTGGTTCCAATCTGGTGCCCGCCGTAAGATGGGTGCAGACACTAATGCTTGCTTCAAATTTTTAAAGGATTCCTCACACTCGTCAGTCCAATTAAACTTTACAGGAAGAGCATACAATGGTCTAGCTAGGATAGCGTACATGTAGATGAATCGATGATAATAGCCACAATGTCCCATGAATATTTGTACCCCTTTAGGGTTGATAGGCCGAGGTAATGAGACAATGACATCAATTTTATCCATATCTGTTGAAATGCCATTGCGAGAAACAATATGGCCCAAGATTTTCCCTTGTCTTACCATGAATTTGCACTTGTCAGGACTCAAACATATACGATAAACTTGACACTTTTGAAACACAAGTCTGAGGTGTTCTATATGATCATCACGCTCTTGTGAGTGAACACATAAATCATCCATGAAGATCTCGAGAAATAGCCTAAGGTACTCCTTGAATACATGACTCATTAACCGTTGAAAGGTTGCTGGTGCATTTGTTAGACCAAATGGCATAACACGATAGGCAAAGATGCCATCTTCAGTAGCAAAGGCTGTCTTGTGTTGATCTTTTGGATCAATTGACACTTGATTGTAACCGGAGAATCCATCCAAGAAACTATATGCCTTTTTCCCTGCAACGCGTTCCAAAACATGATCCGTGATTGGAAGTGGGTAATGATCATGTACAGTAGCTGCATTTACCTTCTTGAGGTTTACACATACTCGAAGTTTTCCATTTTTCTTGGGCACCACTACAATAGGGGAGACCCATTCTGTGTGTTCAATCTCATAGATAAATTTTACCTCTAAGGGCTTGTCTATTTCTTCTTTTATCTTTCGTGTAAAATTCTCATTGTAACTATAAGGACGTTGCTTGGAAGGCTTTGCATCCTCTTGCAATGAAATTGTATGCTGACATATGCTTGGATCAACTCCTTTGAGGTCTTTATAACTCCAAGCAAAAACATCGCGATACTCCTTTATTGTTTGAATTAATAACTTCTCCTCATCTAAGTACAAATCTATGGCAATCCACACATGGCGAGGCTCTTTTCCTGGCTCAGCGATATCAATTTTTTTGCATCTTCTGGACCATCATATGAAACCCCTGGCATGCTTGGCTTTTGTCGCATGGGCTGTTGAAGAACAATCTTCCGATCTTGAAGAGTGTACTGTGTGAAGTTGGGGGGAACATTGAGACCTTGTTCTTGTCCACTTGAGTCATCACTACTTGAAGACCATGCGGTTTTGAGCTCTCTTTTGCAATCTTGCATCAAAGTTTTTTATTCAACCGTTATCTTTGCACTTCCGACACTCTCTTTTGAAGCGGTTTGAGACTTGAGTTTTTGTTTTGGTTTCTTCATTTTTTTTTACGATTTTTGCTAACAGTTTTTAGCTTTTCTCATGGTTGGAATCCATCTGATCGTTTTACTTGGTCTTTGATACTATCTTGTGCTTGGACATAGTATAGATATCCATTCTTTCCTGAGAAGTGAGGTGGTGGTCGAGAGTGTTCATTCTTAAACTCCTCATCTTCTTTTTGTATTCTCTCACATCGTTTCCTCTCATCTTGTTTATGGATTCTCTTATGGCTCTTACAGCATTTACGTTTAGGTCGACTTCGAGGGATCTCTACTTGAACCTCCCTTCCTCTCAAGAGTAGGCGTGCCTTTCCTAACTCTTCCTCGGGGATTATCACATCATTATCAAAATCAGAGTCCCATACATCTTCCTTATCAGCATCATTAGTAGATTTGAGTGTTAAATCCTCCACTGAGACTTCCTCTACATGCAGTGCTGTGGATGCAATCCCATAGTACAAATCATCTAGAAGGTCACGTGGTTGTACCATTCGTATAGGAATAATGTCATATCCATCTGAGTCACAAAATTGAATTGGCTTAGGTAAAGCACATGTCGATAATGTTGCAAGGACATGACTCCATTCTAGGGGATGAATTAAGTGCTCAGGAAAGGGTTGTGGAATGTATGCCTCATCTGATACACCTTAAGTCTCTCAGTGTTGAAATCCTTACATGAGGCTCCACACATCCACAGATCTTCTCGCCCATGTGACAATGTAACTCTTGAGCCCTCAGATGAAGCAGAATCAAACTCATCTGTTGGCGACCTTGTTACATCCCGATATGAGTGATTCTTTAGGTTGACCCTTGTGATGACAGAATCACGTCGGAGGTACAAATAATTGTATCCCCAATCCTGAATCATTTGAAATTGTTGCATGAATGGTCTACCCAATATCACTTCATAGTTTGCTTTCCAAAATCCACTACTGCAAATGTGTGCTCATATTCAATCCCACATGTGGTGACCAATATGTTCTCTAGCAGCCCAATGGGATGTTCTAAGCTTCCATCTGCTAGCTGCAAGCGCATCCTGGCACTCCTAGTAGCTGGTTAGCCCCACTTTTCCCAAATGGACCTTGTCAGAATGCCCACTCCTGCACCACTGTCAAGTATTGCAGTTGAAGCTACTTTTCGCACTTCTAATGGGAGGGTAGCATTTCCCTGATCGTCCTCATAAAATTTTCCTACTTTGTTGATAGGAACTGGCATAACATGCTTTGTCTCAGGGTGTATAGTACAATGATGGTGGTGACCCTTTTGTAGCAATACCTGCTCTGACAAACATGTGGCAATATCATTCCACAACTCAGGTCGAAGCTTTATCAAATCAAGCAAAGGTAAGGTACAAGCCACTGGTGCTGCACAAAATAGCTTGCACGATACCCATATCCATCTTCTTTGTCAACCTTCTATGCATGTAGGGTATTCTCAAGGTTTGAGAACAGTTCTCATATTCTCCCAAATAAGATGGTAAGGTTTTCATTGTATACTTACTTCTAGGAGAAACAGTTTTTTGAATTTCCTCCTGGATGCTTGGGCGTCTTAAGTTGTTTTCTGTGCCCCTGGTAAAATCGACTTCAGAGAATGGAGGTGAAATAATAGAGGACATATTCTCATTAACTTTCTCATGAACTGCTGCCCACATCTCTTTTGCCATGTCCTCGTTAGCATTGATAACTTCATCATTGCATGGGAAGGCAAGACTAGGTGGTGGCAGAATGCCTTCTTTCAATGGGGTGTCAATTGGTGCAGACTTCTCAGTATGAGCTTGTGAGATCAGCTCACTTTTCATTTCCCAACTTGATGATACTTCTGGTATGGTTTCTAATGTTGGCTTAAGAGAGGTTGGGCCCCGAGGGATAGGTGGTGGAGGTGGGCCCTCAAGTATTGATTGAGCTTCCCTAATGAGTTGCTGATGTACAGCTAGATTGATCTTCTCACGAGGGTTTGGGTATTCTTGAAGCTTCTTGGGTAGCTCAGATAAAGCTGCAATGCGACTTCTATGAGCATCAATGATGGCATCTAGAGTCTCGTTCACCTTATCCACAAAAACAGAACCCCCAGAACTATCCTCGGTTGTACTAGCCTCATCTTGTTTAGCACTAGGCCCAGGTTGAGGTTGATGCTCCTCATGCACTTCTTGGGATGTAAAAGCTTGATCCTTCATGTTTTGTTTAGAGACTTCTTGAGAACTACTGGATGCACTCTTAGTTTGCTCGTTGCGGTTCTTTTTTCTCCTAGTGGTCCTTTTTCTATTGGAATGTAGGGTCTTGTCCATTAGATTTGCCTTTGCATCCCTAGTTCGAGGTGTCTCATCAGTCTGCATTTCGGCATTTTGTGTTTGTGATCTAGTCATGAATCTAAGTGGCACGATATCCTCATTTTCTGATGAAGGTGGCAATGGAACTGCCTCTACAAAGTTGAGTGAGACCTTTGGTTTGAGAGGTAGTTTCCTTATGTGGTTTCAACAAACAATCCTTTGGAAAGTGTTCTACACAACACCCTAGACAATATCTTTCAATTGGTGGAAACTGTGGTATTGTTGTATTGGATCGAGTTGCTTGCCTTGGGCGATGTGGACAATCACGAGCCCAATGGAGTTCTTCGCACTCATAAGAGGGGCCCATTAGTTTGGCTTCTACTTTCCTTTGCTACCATTGACTTGAGGGGCGTGGAGTCCTAGGTTGGTAGCCGCCTAACAACATTAAAGAATTTTGTTCCCCTAGTTGAGGCTCCAGTGCTTGGCTTGGATAGCGGGACTTTCAAAGAGATTTTCTTTGGATGAATATGATGCATATTCCTCCTCCACATAGCTTGGGTTTACCAAGTATCTACACATATTTGAATTGTCATAGTCAACAAACCTCACAGGAGCAGTCCCAAGAGCAGGAGGTTGAGCTCCAAGTACAGGTCGTGCTCGCTCTTGTGCCATCGGTGGCTTACGTTCAAAATTAGTATACTGTTGATGTATTTGTGGAGCCACTACACCCCTTTGTTGCTCACGCTCTTGTCTCATTCTTGCAATGCGAGTACATTCCTGTGTGGTGTGGGTATAATTCCAAGCACAGGCTTGGCACCACTTCTTTGTGGGTTGGTTTGTGACTAGAGGAGAAAAGGTATTACATTCTTCGGTTTTATGGTTACCGCCACATGCTCCACAAAGATGAGGACCTGTAGGTAGTACACTCCTCATTCGATGCTGCTACTATTGTTGTGGTTGCATGGGTGGGCGATAGGTTTGTCCCAATCTCCTTAGTACTAGGTTATCTATCTGGTCTGGATTTACTATTGCACTAGACCCTGAACTTTGGTCGTCACCCCACTTATCTCTAGGTTTCACCTCAGGGCTAGTACCATCTTGGAATTTGAAGTTATCTGTGAAATCCATAGCATCATGGCAACACTCATTGAAATTTATATGCTTCTTTGCATAGAGATGTGTGTGCGATGTTGAGTTTTTGAGTCCTTTTAAGAAGAGAGAAATTAATTGACTTTGGGTTGGCTTCTCATCTTCTGGGCAACGATTAATGTACTGCTTCATCTTATTTACACACAGTCTCTAACACTCTCAGTCTCGCCTTGCTTGAAAGAGTAGATGTTTGCTATTGTGTCATGTTGAATCCCCATCAAGGAAAAAGCAGCAATGAATCTCTCTTCCAAAACTCGTAAAGAAGATTTGTCTGAAGCCTCTAGTGCCTGAAACCAAGCAAGGGCCTTTCCCTCAAGAGTGAGCCCAAATCCTTCAATTTATGTATGCTGTCAGTCACTTGCTCAGCTCGAACTCCTTGCCTAAATGCTGCTACATGGTCATATGGATCCCCCGACCCTTCATACTTCTCTACCAGTTTCTGAAGAGTTGATGGCCTTACTCGTCTTGAATACTCATCATCGGGCCTACGGCCTCTCACTCTCAGTGGGAACTATTCCTCTCTTTGTTGGTAAGATGGTCCGCATGCATCCCAAATTGGTGTGGGTCCCCTATTACCTGCCTCACCAACCCCCTCCAAAGATCTTGTTACCCGCATTTCAGGAGGTGCATTTATGGGAGGCCGAGTTGGCTCCCCTACCCTCCAATTGTCATAGTGAGAGAAACGTTGTTGTGGTGTGATCTGTGGTCGCACTTTTAGTGTAGGATAATATCTTGGTGCTAGAGTTGGGCTACTTGCAGTGGTCCACTTTGATGTTGAGGGTCCCTCTCTAGTGAACTCTCTTAGGGGAGGAGCAACAGTTTCTCCAAGAAAGGCTGTCTCTCCTGGTTTAGCTGTATTAGTTGAGAACACTTCCATGAATAATGGTTGTCCTCTCCACGTGAGATCACGAATCTCCTTCCAATCTAAGGTTCGGTATTCATTGGCCCATTTATCAAATGATTCGGTTCTTGTATCCTGCAAGCTTTTCGACTACCACCACAAGTGCTAGAGGAAGATCTAGCTCTGGCAATCTAGTTGTGGCATAATATCCTTCTTAAGAGTCCTTATAGACCTCTTGAAGTGGGTCATCCTGAAAGACCTTTGTTACTGGAATTTGTCGTACAAACTCCCATTGGTTCTCAGCCCCCTGATCCATTTTGCTCTTGCCTTTCCTGTCCCTTTTCAAATTTAGATCTACAAAAAGTAAATCATCTATGGATGGCTTTAAGGACTGGGCATTGGATGGTCCAGGCATGTCCGGCTCAATGAGCTAATCATCTCTAGACTCCCTTGCTCTGGAAGGCTTTGATAAGTCTAAGAACTCACTTTTAGAGAGCTCCCCTAATTTGTCTACATTCTTTGGATGATAGGTGACTTCATAGCGAACACCATCTCCGCCCATGTACATGTTACCCTGGTCATTGACTAGAGGTGCTCTATCAAGCTCTGAGAAAAAATCCGCAATCTTAACGAGATACCGTTGTTGTGGATCCCTAAAGATCTTAGCTACTTGAGCATTCGTGTACACATATTGAAGTCTCACATTGAGTGGTAACCCCATGATGTCGGCTTCAAATGGATTAAAAGATCTTGTGGGTGTCCTATTTGGGGCTAAGGGATTAAAAGATCTTGTGGGTGTCCTATTTGGGGCT
This sequence comes from Cibotium barometz, assembly GCF_041138505.1. Classification (NCBI taxonomy): domain Eukaryota; kingdom Viridiplantae; phylum Streptophyta; class Polypodiopsida; order Cyatheales; family Cibotiaceae; genus Cibotium; species Cibotium barometz. The sequence continues at coordinate 43,548,970 of NC_141086.1, forward strand.
AAGGGATGACTATTTTTTGATGGCCCTAGATTGTCCATAGACAATGAGCTAGTTGTCCTGGAAAGGGTATCAGATTGGGATTCGGAAAAGATTTCAGCAATATCTGCCAAATTTCCTATCGATTGTGTCCCACTTTCCTGCGTCTAGAAGGTGCCCTAGACCCTATGTCAGTGTCTATATGACGTCCCGACCGCAAGTGCATAAGGTCAAATTTTAAGGTTTTTTTTTAAAAAAAAATCTAAAATTTTCAAGTTGGCTCAAACTTTGCCAGAACCCATTTTGAACCCCCTCGAACACATTAGGCCGAAAAATAGCATATTTTTTTGGATCGAAAATCGCCTAAAATTTACGAGTTTCCCATACTGACTCACTATGGGAAAATGGTTCCGGGACCGAAGATTCGACGATGGGTGTTTTCTAACTCCTCTCGAAAAGTTAGATAACCTCCCAATTTTTTGCAGTAGAAAAATGAAAAATTTTCCAGAATGGATATACATATGATTTGGATGTGGATTGATGTGGAACAATGTGGAAAGACGAGAGTTCGTTATAGAAACTGTATTTATGACTTGTTTTAAAATGACTTTTTTATGTCAATAATGCTGGGGAAGCATTTTGACCGTCTTGTGAACGAGGTCGTGAAGACCTAATTGATAAAGTTGCAACAGCTGACGGAGAGTCAATGGAGGACGTCTTGCATAGCAAGGTCGGCTGAGGTCTTGACGATTTAAATGGTGAGCTTCCAGTACGGTGGATGAGGGACCAAGGAAGCGGCCTATGAATGAAGCGCTAGGTGACCTGTGAAAGATCCTAGAGGGTGCTGACCATATGGTGCTCGGGCTTTGGGTCACCGAAGATACTGACACGTGCATCGTGGAAGATATTGGAACAACGAGTAAGAGTTGTTTTCTGAAACTTGACATAGATCTGGTTGATTGACCTTGTTGGTCCTCAATGGTCTATGGCTCTTTTATATGGATCTGTTGGTTGATCTTGCTGATCTTCAACAAAGATTCCATCTTGATTTTTATAAATGAATATATTATTGGGTACTATGAGCTAGGAACTATCGAAAAGGCCCCTGAGTGGACAGGTGGTAAGCATTCTAGTTACCAATGATGCCAAAGTTACACTGATGAAGGAATGATTGGAAATTAGGATTCAACCAGATATTTTGGAGGATTATGATTAGTCACACTATGGTTTCATTAAATGATTGTTTTAAAGATAGCTGAATCTGTGAAAAATGCAATTTCATATTGGGTGTGTAAGTGGTGTGGCTAGCGTTAAAGTTTGCATGAATATTCGGCTAGGGGGCCTGGGAACTTTGTTCTCGAGTACCCGGAACAAAACCTGATGGATCCGTAAAATGAGACTCAATTCTGTTATAGTATGATAGATGAAGTAAATCCTGGATAGTAATTGTTCTATGGAAAAGAATCAACAGCTATGCCTCTCGATGCTGGGGAAAAAAGAATCAACAGTTATGCCTCTCGATGCTGGGGAAAAAAGCCTTGATCTCTATGATCCAAGTGCAAGTTTCTTCCCTAATATGACCAAGTGATTTACAGGCTCGATCGGATCAGTTTGGTCAGTAATGACCTTGACTACGTTAGAGTAAATTATCCTGGAGGAATCGCCTATGCTTTCCTGACGAGGAAAGTTTTTTCAGGCTCGGTTTTGGATGAACCGAGGGATTAGTCTCCTGTCTAGATATCCGTGGGTGAGGCCCTAAGTGAGAGGACCCTTCATCGTGCAAGGAGTGCTACTTCCGCTGCTAGCACCCCTGAATCCATTGCGCAGAGGGGGGAGGGATCTTTCATCCTTGATTTTTGAACTAGGCTAAGTCACTCCTTGATTTTTGAACTAGGATGAACATAATTTGTTTAATATTTTCAAAATAATCAAGGAGTTTATAGACTTTTTTAAATTATTTTTTATTTAACAAATCCTTTGATAATTATGAAGAAGTAAATGACTATATATTATCAAATAGGTAAGTTATAATAAAAAACTAAACACCAAACTTTAAAAAATGGATAGCATTTTAAAAACTAAACCTTATATTATTAAATCATTTGTGTATAATATATTAAACCATATAGCAGAGAACCTAAAAACTTCATTTAATAAATAGTGGAGTATATACAATAAACTAAATAGTATATAAAATGTATTACATTAACTAATTATATTAATACACTAAAAGATGCACAATAAATATACTATATAGCATTTATTATAAAGAAAATTTGACAATACTAAACTAAATCAGTAATATGTTATTGAAGTACTAAATTGAAAAACTAATATGTATTTTGCAGATTGAAGTAAAACTATAATGTGTATTATCACTTGAATTTAGTAGTACAAAAATAAAACTATAATTTAAAATAAAACTAACCTAATAGAAGGATAACACTTGAAGTGTTTCATGATGAGAGAGAAAACTATTCTCTGTGAGTGAGGGGTTAAGGGAGTGAGAAAGATTGATTGCACACAAATTCCTCATAGTCGGGTTATGGTAGCCCACCTTAATGGCAGATGCAGTAGAATATATCAAGGAGTGCGATAAATGCCAATGTGCAGCAATTCCCTGCTCCAAGGACAACATGTCCTTGAACCCAGTAGTGTCCTTAATGCAACCATTTAAAAAGTGAGGAATTGATTTATTGGGCCCATCAATCCAATAGCCAGATACCCTCAAGCCAGCTATATAATTGTTGCCATCATGGACTATTGCACTAAGTAGGTTGAAGCTTGGGCTACCCATAAAGCTGATGCGTGATGGACTGTAAAATTCCTTTATAAATCAGTCATCACACACTTTGGTTGACCCCTAGAGCTTGTGAGTGACAATGGTCCAATGCATTTCGTTAATAAGTTATTTCAATTCCTCTTTTATAAGAGTTCCTTGTCACTCATAGAAAGTCATCCCCCTATTACCCCCAAGTGAATGGCCAAGCTGAAAGCACGAACAAGATTTTGTGTACAATTCTAACTAAAACTGTGGAGGCTAGTTGCAACGATTGGATTTTAAAACCCAAAGTTCTTATGGGTTGTGTATATTAACTACGTACAAGTCAAGTCCAAAGTATAGGCAATCTATTTTGTTAGCTATCTATGTGATGTAGATTAAGTTTGAGAAATTTTGTGTTCTTACAATGCTTTCTATTTTAGCCCTTGCATACACATTGACATGTATGTACTTTAAATAGAATTAGGAAGACATGATCCTATACGTCGACTTTGCTACTCAAGTTGAAGGTACACAAATGTGTATGTGCTTAGCATTTAGCATATGTATTTTTAATAATAAAACTAAAGTTATATACCTAAGAAAATATGCACATCCGTTTTCATGGAGAGCTTCTATCCATGCTCAATTATTGGTTGACTTCCTCGAGATGGCAAGTCTTTGTGGATACATATTCTAATCTTCTTTGTGAAGAAGAGAGTATTGTTTGGTTCATCCATAAGTGAGTATAAGGGAGCTTCTTTTTGTAGCAGGTTCATTCTTGATGTGGATATGTTTATATTGAAACTCTCTATACGTGATTTGTTCTTCAATGGAGAATACATTCCGCTTGGGTTTTCTAAGGTAGATCTTCATAGGGTTATAGGCCCTTGCAATCCAAATTGCATCATTGTGTTTTACTTAGGCTATGGAGAGCCTGCAAGCTATTGGAAATGGTCATAATGATGACTATATGTATAGATTTTTGAGGCCTGCCCATATGCCTATCCATGAAATTGTGTCATCTATTGACCAGGGTATGTCAAATATTATGATTGTATGATTATAAATCTATTTTATTTTAAAACTCCAAATTTGTAATGGATTTTTATATATTACTGTATAGGTAAATTTGAGAATAAAGCTAGAAGTTTTAAGTATAGGCATCTCAACAGCATGGACAAGGACAACACATAGACGTCGCCTTTTTAGAGAAAAAGAGGCTTTATGTCTACAACACACCAAGATTCTATGGCACCATTTGATTCTACTTAGGTATATTAAATCTTCCAATTTAGGGTAGTTGTATATGAGTTTTTTTAGTGGTCCTTATATAGGTTATGATGACCTTCACATGTGAAAAGATTCACATTTCAATCTAATCTATTATATTTATGAGGTTTTTTGATGATGACCACTATATAGCTTATGGGGTTGTTGTATATAAATTTTTTTAGTGGTACTTATATAGGTTATGACCTTCATATGTGAAACATTTTGGTTACCACATTTAAGTACAGTCTATTATATTCATGTGAGATTTTTAAATAACCACTATATGTCTTATGGGGACTTTTGTATGTAAAGCATTTTGGGCACCACATTTTTCTATAGTTTCAAATCTATTATTATTTTTGTATAATGTTCATTCATGATTCTAATCATCATTTTGGTCATTTACAAAATTTTTAAATTTTGAGAGAGAGACAAGGGCAAAGACAAAGAGATTGTAGGAAATGATGAAATCTACAAGAGAGATTAGATTACCTATTGAATTGGAATGTATTTGTGCCTATGTCCAAGCTATAATCTTGGGATCAACCCAACAAGTTAGTAGCTTTGCTACACTAGAGTGAAGACACTACATAATATGTTTACAACTCGGTGCTATAAGTTAAGTTACAATTATTGATGTTATGATACCCATCATTCGTGTGTCCCAAAGTGTAAGCTTTGGTGGGACATTGGCATTGTATGGTAAAGGCTGATTTGAGATTCATGAGAAGATGACAGGGAGATGCATGGCCCAATATGAAAAGGGAAAATATTCACATTCCAATTTATGGGATCAATGAGCTCTATTTGAGCATTTGAGTTAAATTTTCCTCAAGCCTTACCCGTCAAAGATGGGTGAGGCTGCTCGTATACATAATGCATAGACTATGATATTATACATAGATTCCATTATGCAAGTACTATCCATATATTATTATGTATACATGTGAATAGATCACATGCATATGCATAGTAGATAGACTATGAATTATGCATTATGTATTATGTGCAATGGATAATGATGTATGCGATTCGTGCAAGACTATTCTTGTTGAGAACTCCTCCATGTAGCATACAGCTTATCAAACATTAAGTTCATATGATGCCTCTTCTTTGCATTAGGTATGTTCTCTTGAGATGAGATGCAGAGAGATAGTGATAGTTGAGTAGAAGATGGTGGAGAAAGAGAGAGATTAAGAGAGTAAGGAAGCAAGAAAGCTATAATGTTTTCAAGAAAGAGAGAGAGAGAGACAGAGGGAAGAAAGGTATGGTGGTCTATATTATTGTTAAGTCCTATGGTGGTCTATATTATTGTTGAGTCCTATAGCTTATCCAACATCAAGTTCATATGATGCCTCTTTTTTGCATTGGGTATGTTCTCTTGATATGAGATGCACAGAGACAGTGATAGCTATGGTGTAGAAGATGGTGGAGAAAGAGAGAGATTAAGAGAGTATATAATGTTTTAGACACAGAGAGAGAGAGACAGAGAGAGAGAGAGAGAGAGAGAGGGAAGAAACGTATGGTGGTCTATATTATTGTTGAGTCCTAAAGCATTATGAAGAAAGGAGAGGGAATGTTTTCAAGAATGAGAAAGAGAGAGTTATGGTGGTGTGCAGCATGGTTGAGTTCCAAAGAGATGAATCTATAAGAGAGAGAGAGAGACAGAGAGAGAGAGAGAGAGAGAGAGAGAGAGAGAGAGAGAGAGAGAGAGACAGAGAGAGAGAGAGAGAGAGAGAGAGAGAGAGAGAGAGAGAGAGAGAGAGAGAGAGAGAGCTATGGTGGTATGCAACACGGTTGAGTTCTAGAGAGAGAAGGCTATGAAGGGAGGGGGAGAGAGAGAAAGAGAAGATGGTGGGGGAGAGAGAGAGAGAGAGAGAGAGAGAGAGAGAGAGAGAGAGAGAGAGAGAGAGAGAGAAAGGTGAGAGGGAAGATTCAAATTTCCTCCCAAAGGCCTTTTTAAAAAAGCCCATTTTTTGAAAAAGTAAAAAAGTAAAAAATTGGGGGGACCAACTTTTTATGCACTAGGCCACAAATATAAGGGTGAAAGTGATACATTTTAGGCTAGTTACCTCCCTTTTCACCCTTGATTAATTAAGTTGACTAGTTCCTAATGATTTCCTTACATGGCCAATTTTGCCTTCTTTTTGGCCCTAATGAAAATGAGGTTAAGCTTCCTTAAAGGCATTCGATTTGAATTTCAAGGCTTGTCTTCAAATATCAGCCCTATATGAGAATTCAATTGTGACCATTTTGAATGTTTGAGGTAAATCACAATTACTGTGGTGAACTCAAACCCTAGTCTTTGGAAGGGGTGAGTTCAATGGATCTCACATGGGAATCGGCCACTTCTTGCATCAACGCAAGGGAATTGGTGTCACCCTTTATCACGATCCAAAGTGTGAATATAGAACCTTGGTATGAATTGGGTAAACTTGTGAGGACAATAGTAGATACCAATGATCTTTCTAGATGGGCCTCATTGTTATCCTTTTGCATCCGAGAAGTTCAAGTGTGAATTGAGCTGATCATGAACACTTTTTACCCTGTGGTTGTTAGGATTTTTTCCCCCATGAGAACACACCCTTCGTGTGTTAGAGCAGCCATATCATCCCTAGTTCTAGGGCTATTAGAATTGTTATCCACTCACCATTTTAGTACATTCTAGCTATCGCTATCGGCTCTATTGTTATCAGATCTCATGTTCGTGTTTTGTATGTGTAGAGCTTCTTCTTTCACATCCACCAATAGTATGAGAGCCTTGTTGTTATGTTGTTGCTAATGCTGATCTTCATCTCATTGATGCTGCTACTTATTTTGGGTAAGATCTTGCTCTACACACTTTTAATCAGATCCAAGGTTTTATCTTTTGTTGTACATTGGCAGTATTTTTGTTAATATCGATGTACATTCAAGGCTCATCGGCGCACTAGCTTTTCACTCAGCTTTCAAGAGAGGTTTTCAATTGGTATTACTCTCTTGATGTTCAATCATTTAGCTTTCTTTTGACATTGGACTTCATAATCTGTTACCTTTGAACTGTCAGCCTCTCAGCATTCCTCTTTAGCATTTCACTTTTGCATTAGTTGATTTTTCTTGGTTAGCTCATTTAATTGCATTAGTATTACCTTATCTATAGCTCAGCCCTTTGATGTTTGCATTCAGTGTCTAGCTTTCAGTATTCAGCATTCAACATTTCGCTCTCTACTTTCAATGTGGCTATCAGCTTTTAGCATTCAGCACTTTGCTCTACATTCAATAGTCTATTTTTTTTGTCTACAATTTGATATCTTGATCAAGCTATAATGCTTTGTATTCCTAATTCAACAATTGGCCAAGTTTACTTTTTGGCCAGGTTTACTTTTAGCAAAGTCGGATTACACATCCTTATTGACTTTGAAGTGCTGACTCTGTATCATCATTAGATCTGGTAATGCCACATTAGCTTTAGAACTACTAACTCCACATCAACATCAGATCTATTGACGCTATGTTAGCTTCGAAAATATTGACCCCATGTCAGCATCAGAACTGGACTCCATGTCAGCATCATATCTACTGATGCTACATCAGCTTCGAAACTATTGACTCCACATCAACATCCAACCTCTTGACTTCACAACAATTACTCCAAATCTGCTATGCCATGTGCATCAGCTTTGGACCCATTGACTCCACGTCTACTTTAAACTTGTTGATTTTACATCAGCTTTCATTTTGTTGACTCCTTATCAACTTTAATCTGTCTCTACATGAGCATTGGGCTTGTTGTCTTCACGTCAGCATTAGCCTAATTCAACGTTTTTTTTGTCTTGCTAATTCCATGTCAGCTAATTTTGGCCTACTACTTCCTTATCTAACTCCGTACGCTTAGGAACCGCTTCGTCGGTCCTCATCCATCGTACCGGAACAGCACCATTTTAACCATACCGAGGTTGGTCGTCAAGACCTCGACACGCTTTGCCCGCGAGTGATGTCCCTTGTTGCTGACTCTCGGCCAACTATTGCAACAAATTTCTCCTTAGTCTTAAATCACAAGCCAAATGCTTCCTCTAGCATTCTAGCGTAAAATAGTCCTTAAAAAAAATAGAGTTTCTATGCAAGTAGAATTCCCGGTTTGAGTTTGATTCCACAAAACCCTTTTTCCCATAATTTAGAATTTCTTAATGAGAATCAATGGTCTCGCACCAAGGTAATCTACCCATTAGTTTCATTGAATTTCCAACTTAATTCTTGGTGATTTCAGGTAAAGGAAAAATGCTCTAATTCTGCGGTAGTCTATTCTTTGTATCAAAGATTTGGAATTGGTCATCAATTTTTTGCTTGATTTAGATATTTGAGAGATGAGCAAGTAATTTACTGGCCGCCATTCTCACGGTCGTAGTTTAACCAAAACTTATTCGGTTTACTTCTAACTTTGATTCTTAAGGATTTTCTTCAGATAAATTAATGGAACTTCTAATCGTAAGGAAAATCCTAACTTTATGAAATTCATTCCTTCCTAACCACAATAGAATTAAGAAATAGTTCTATATGAGAATAACGGATTTTATAAAAATACTCTTCTTCCAATAATCTAATTTTCAATTATTTGTTGATTTATCCACATATAAATATCTTAAAATATTCTCTCCACCAATTTGATCTTCAATATTAGTATACTCTAATTTCTTACATGAAATTAAGGTGAAAACTCTTATTTTAATATCAAAATTAATTTAGACCTTTTTCTACAATGAAAATTTCTCTTTTTAAATAAATACAAATATCCATATTTTGGAATATGCCAAAAATTCCTCTTTTAACATTTAAATGTTTGAATCTTGAATATCATGGAAATTCCTCTTTTTACAACTAAATTCTTATGCATAAAATAAATTTATCAAAAATTTCTCTTTTCTCTTAGTTAAATAATTATGCATAAATACAAAAATGTATTTTTCATGAATATGATAAAAATCATTATTTTTGTATAAAATATCTAAACCTAGAATATGGTAGGAATTCCTCTTTTAGTATTATGTATCAAAATAAGATATATTTTTTTTCTAAAAAAATTTCCATAGCTTTGTTGCAATTACTGAAAATATTCAATTTTCTAATTGAATGAAAACTTATAATGAAAAAATGATAGAAACTCTTCTTTAGACTTAAAATTGAATTATGTATACTTAGCATAATTATAACCATAACTATAAGCATAATTATGATTATTTTCTTTGATTAAACTAAATTAACCATTCCTCATTTCTAAAATTGTTAGTATATTCCTCTTTTAATTTAGAATGAATTAATCTGATTTTTCCTACTCATAATCAAGCTAAAAAGAAATAACCATTATTTTTACTAAATTAAAAAACATGAAAATATCAATCCTCATTCTCTAGCTAATCAAGTCAAGAGATTAGATTGAAACAAGATATTATTGTTGAAATTCATCCTTTTGTAAGGATCTAGCCATAAAGATGATTAATATTTTCAAGAGATATTTTTCTAAGGAAAATATTATAATTAAGCATAAAGATTAACATAATTCTAATTAGACATTATGAATCTTTGAAAATCTTGATTTGAAGAAAGAACCATTACTTTGAAACATTCTCAAGCTTTAGAGGGGTTGAGAAGAAGAAAATCATTGAGATAATTGAAAAAAAAACCATAAAAATAGGATTACCTCTAAGTTTGGCTTGATTCTTTGATTAGCAGTGAAGTCCTTGGCCACCAAGAGAGAGAGAGAAATCTCCAAGAGATGTTGGAGAGTAGAGAAGCTCCAAGCTCCAAAGAGAAGAGGCAATTTAGGGAATAATAGAAACATGCTAATTTTTAAGATAATACTGGCATGGTATAGCTCAAAAAAGATGAAAATACAAAGGAATGAGGGTATATTTATAGGTGAGGGAGGCCACTAACCAAGTCCAACTAGGTTTGAGAGCTTTCCAGCTTTAATTTGACCCAATTTGGACAAGCTTTGGATCAGTTTGGCTCCCTTTTTCATCCAGTTTGCTCCAGGAGAGATAGAGATAAAAATATCACATTTTTTTTGAATGAAAAAACCCAAGTAATGATGAAGAAAAAGGAGCCTACTTGATGGGGCTCCCCCTACTTACCAAGGTGTCAAAAATTCATCATTTCTCCTAAACATCTCATTTTTTTAACTAATATACCTCAATTTTTAACTAATAAACCTTGTACTTAGTCAACTCTTCATCTTGTGTGAGCATTTACTCATTTTTGGGTATTTTCTTTTATTCTTTGGATTTATCTCATCCCAACACTTGGATTAATCCTATTGGCCCATTGGAACCTTAATTAGACCATAATCTAAAAAATTTTGAAATGTGGACCCTTAGGCTAAGGCCTTTAATACACATATTTAATTGATTCCTAATGCACATTGGAGAATTTATTTTGTACTTATGTTTCAGGGAAATATATCTTAGATATTAGGAGAATTTTAATATCCAAAATGTCTCAATATTGAATTACCTCTCTGTAGAATATTTCTACTCTCTAGGCTAAAACAAGGGAAAACAATATTTTCTTGCATTCTGAAATAGGGGCTGATTATAGGGGATTGAGGTAAAATCTTATTCATTATTTAGGCTGAGGAGGAATCTTACATCCTCTCCTACTTAAAAAATGTGAGATGTCCTCATCTCGCAAAGTGGGAGTAATCTTTTACCAACTCTTCTTCTTTCTCCCAAGTGGCGTCTTTTAAAGAGAAGAACGTTCACTTGAGCTAAAATTCTCTGAGGACTCTGCTCCTGAGAACCTTCTCCCGAATGTCAAGGATTTCTTCAGGTTGGAGTACCATCTGGCCTTGAGTCGGAGAAATCAATTGTTCATCATCAAGTACGTGACTCGGGCTGGGTACATACTTCTTAAGCAAACTGACATGGAATACATTATGTACCTTGGGATGGGGAGGTAGAAGAAGTTTATAAGCTAAATCTCCTTCTTTATAATAGTATACGGTTCACAGTATCTGGGAGAGAGCTTCTTGTACTTCCCTAAAGATAAGGAACTTATTTTGGGTCATACTTTAATGAAGACCATATCTTAATCTTCAAATACTCTCTCTGATCTCTTTTTATCAGCATACTGCTTTTGCCTATCCTGGGCAGTCTTAATATCTTTACTATGGATTGATTGCATTTGTTGGTCCATGTCATCAAGCATCTGTCTAGACACCTTGACCGTGATCAATGGGTCAGACCAAATCAATGGTGTAAGGCAATCTTGTCCATACAGAGCTTTGAAAGGGCTCATCTTGATTCTTCGATGATAAGAAGCATTGTAAGCAAACTCAACCAGGTGTAAATGGCTTAACCGGTTCTTGGGTTCCCTGCTACCACAACATGACCTAAGGTTATCTTCTATTACCTGATTCACTCTTTCAGTCTGGCCATCTGTCTTGGGGTGATAGGCTGCACTGGGATCCAAGAAAGTTCCTACTACTTCAAAGAATGCAGTCTAGAATCTTGATGTGAACTTAGAATCTCTGTCACTTACTATCCTCCTGGGTAAGCCATGCAATCTAAAGATTTCCTTGAGGAAAACTCTGGTAATATCCACAGCAATGTAGGTTTCTTTCACTGGAATCAGATGGACAACTTTGGTAGTCTGTCAACTACCACAAAAATGGAGTTGTAACCTGATTGCACTGAAGGTTTCTTTCACTGGAATCAGATGGACAACTTGTGGTAGTCTCTCAACTACCACAAAAATGGAGTTGTAACCTGATTGCACTGAAGGTAGTCTAGTGACAAAATCCATACTGATACATTCCCACTTCATCTGTGGAATGTCTAGGGGTTGTAGCTTTCCTGGCATTTTGACTCTCTTTGCCTTGACTCACTGACACATTAAGCATTACCGCACATGATCAAGTACATCCTTTTTGAGTCTTGGCCAGAAGAAGCTTTTCTTCACACACATGTAGGTTTTTATGAACCCTCGATGTCCAGCTATTAGGCTATCACAGGATTCTCTCAGAATCTTACCCTTTATTCCCTCATCATTGGGAATGCATAGTCGATTATTATAATACATGCATTCTTCATCCACAATTTATACCCAAGAACTCGACTCATTTCCTGAGGAGTCTTGCTTTCCTACATCAGAAGGGTAGCAATAGGGGTAAAGAATTTATCCTGCATGATTCACTCCCTTGCTTCACTGATCAATGGATTTGACACCAATATTTTTGCAAGCAAGGAGAGTTTTCTACTGAGTGCATCAGCTACCACATTTTCTTTCCGTAGATCCACTTCAGACTTTGATGATCTGTCATCAAGGTGAATCTCTGTCCCAAAAGATAATGTCTCCACAACTTTAGAGCATAAACTACTAAGAGTAACTCCAAGTCATGGACGGCATAATTTATCTCATGTATTCTGAGCTTTCTGGATTCATAGGCTACTGCATGACCTTCCTGCATAAGAGCAAAACCATTGGCATCCGTAACTACCTCAAAAGGTTTAGAAAAATCTGGCAAATTAAGGACAAGGTTGGTTACTAGGTTTGTCTTCAGCTTATCAAAAGCACTCTGACACATAGTAGTCCACTGAAATAGGGTACTCTTCTTGAGAAGATTAGTTAAAGGGGATGCTATTTGAGCATACCTGGGTATAAAGATTGTATACCATCTAATTAGTCCCAAGAATCCTCTAACTTCCTTCATTGTCTTGGGTTTTGACCAATCTACGACTGCTTGGATTTTTGTCAGGAGGAATCCCATCTTTAGACTCTCTATGAATCCCAAGTATTCCACCTGGTCAACAGAGAAAGAACACTTGCTCTTTTTTGCAAAGAGTTGGTGCTTCTTCACAAAAAAGAGGTAAGATCTCTTTTTCTTTTAATTGCTTATGCAGGTTTTTCCTTAATTACACCCTTGGGTGATGGGTTTAGGTTTACCTCTATGCATAGACTCTTACAAGGCTCTATGTGTAAAGCTATATGCGTAGGATTTATGCATAAGTCTCTATGCATAGAGCTTTATGCATAAGGCTGTTTGTGAAGGCTTATGCATAGAGCTTTATGCATAAAACTCTATGTGCATGGCTCTATGCGTAGGCTTCTATGCATAGGCTCTTGCAAGATCTATATATAAAGCTTATGCATAGAGATTTATGCATAACTATCCCATTAGGAGGCTTCTTGGGCCCTTTTATTTGGCAGTTTAAGGGAGTCAAACCTTTTCTCTTAAGAAGAAACATTTTCTAATTAGAAGCTTCAAAACAGCTACTTTATTCGAATTTGAATTTTGGGGGAAAAATGGAATTTAAAATCTAGCGGATAAAACCATATCATGTAACATATCTGCGTAGATCACGGATCTATAATCTCCGCTCAATTTGAAGTTATAGAGGTCCGAAAATTGTAAAATTGCCCCTCCCCCCCTTTTTGGGGAAAAAGTGCACCCTTTGACCACTCTTACACCTCTTTTAAAAACCCAACATTTCAGTCCACATGGCAACCCCCCATTTGGCTATTCCTTAATCACCTTGATTAGGCTTGGGCAAATTAAAGGGCCCAAGAAGACCCCATTCACTTCCTAATGCATACTCTTCTTGCATAGAGATTTATGCATAAGGCTCTATACGTAAAGCTTTATGCATAAGGCTCTATGCATAGGGCTTTATGCGTAGGCTTCTATTTATGAATGTTTTATGCTTCAATAAATTGACTCTTATGAATGTATGTGGGTTGGGTTGTATGTATAGACAAAGTCAATCGACCCATCGCATGATCGAGATGTCACAAATCTGCTCAGTATCATCAACGAACGAAATGGACAGTAGGCTTGGACATAGCTCACTCAAACACATGTATGGTTTAACAAAATGTTTTTCACATACACAACGTTTACCATGTATGCATTTTGGTAGTCTTATGTGCAGGCCAACTTACCCCCATCAGGCCAGTTGACTCCCCATATGGCTAGTCATGTCCATGGGGGCAGTCCACTCCTTTGATAGGCGCAAGTTTGAGTGGTGTAGGTCCAAGTAGTGCACGCCCATCACGTTATGGCTATGATGAGCCTATACCACCAATGTAACCTAGACCCACCCCCGCTTCCTCATGTCTACCTTCACCAACGAGGACAGCGTAGTAGGGAGTCTGGGGGGGTAGTAGACATGCTAGTAGGGGGGATCAGGCTACATTTTCTTTGTCAAAAGTAGAACTAGATCTACCAAGTCATCTCCCTAATAGGGGGCTCTTCATTCGCTCATTTTGAGCCACCCCCAAGGAGACCCATCCCACTGTTTGATCCTTTCACCCTACCATACAATGTGGATGTCGATGGTGCCCTTGTCATGGATGCATGAGAGAATTAAGTCATGAACTACATACATGTACTTGCTAACCTGGAGTTCATGAACTCCTTTAAAAGTGAAAAGCATACGACAAGCTTTCAAAACCAATATGTCATTGATGTGCTCAAGGCAAAATTCATCGCTCATGCGAGCATTTGCTTCTCGGAGGAGTGGATGAAGAGAAGGATAAAGCTTTTGCTCTCTAATAGGAGAGCAAACATCAAGAGAGCCACAAAGAAAAATTTGGAAAAGCCTAGTATTTTCTCATAGAAGGAGTGGAGGCACGCACAAAGCTTCGTGAGAAATCACCCACGTGCTTTCAACAACAAGGAGCGGCAAGTGCTTCCTAACTATGGAAGTGAGGGGCTTCACACTTTGGCTTGAGGAAATTCCACCTTCATTGCTCATTTTGTAAGTATCTATTTTACTAATCATTTCCTTCTCTTCTTTCATTTTGTTTTGTACTATATTATTTCCTATAACTAATCGTATATTTTTTTAATTATTTTTTATAGAGGGAGGTTGTTGGACGTGACCCTACTAATCATTTTCATCTCTTCTTTCATTTTGTTTTATACTATATTATTTCCTTTAACTAATTGTATATTTTTTAAAAAAAAGTTTGTAGAGGGAGGTTGTTGGACATGACCCAACAAAAGAGGAATATGATTATGGATATAGAGTCCCCCTGTCCGTAATGGTGGGTGTGATGCATACACGAGGTGTATGCTTGAACGAGTCCATTTTAGGGACTTAAGTAGACGACGTAAGTAGTAAAACAACCCTTCTCTTATCTATATCTAATTGTCATTTATTGTTTTATACATACCTTGCTCTTGTTTTCATGTATGTAGGATGAAGGGGAAGAGGAAGAGTAAGATCCAGAGTACGAGCATGAAGTGGGAGAAGGAAGTGAATACGAGGATGAAGAGGATAACGAGATGGAGGAATCTGATGAGGATTCTAGCTAGCCTCCTCTTCCTAGATTTATTTTTTGTATATATGGCCAAAGGCCAGATAATTCAAGAAATATAATACATATTTGGCTCAGCATTCTTCTCAATTTATGTCTTTTTCAAGTTTATGTTTGTATCAATAAATTGTGACTCTCTTTTAATTAAAAAAAAGGCTTAGACAGACTTGGGAGTCCTATGCAGACTCCCCAATCTGCCTGAGCTTTTTTCCTGATCAACAGCGAAAATAGTAGTAGTTTTATTGTAGAGAAAATAACATCTTTTTTAGCAGCTATGAAATGGGCCGGGCATCTCTCTACCCTTCTACTTATAAAAGCACTGCTATTTTTGTGGCTACACCCTCATTCTATTGAAGTGATATATATATCTTAATAGATTTTAGCTTAGTATATGTGTGTGTGTGTATGTAGCCTAAATATATATATAGCATAAAACATATAGCTTCAAGACATGTATAGCCTAAAGAAAAATATATGTTTTGGCTATATATATATATATATAAGGCTTTAGGGTCTATATACGTGTGTGGCTTATATATATATATATATATATATATATATATATATCCTAAGGCCTAATATACATATGTATAGCCTAATAGAAATATAGCATAGTATATATGTATGTGTAGCCTAAATAGATGTATACCCTAATATGTTGAGATATGGAGCTTATCCAGTGAGGCGGTGGACACTGATGACCCACACTTACACCACTGGCATGGTTGGTGAGATCATGGGTGATATGCGGCCAGTGGGATGACAGGCTGTGTGATAGCCATTCTAGAGACTGGTATAGTTATAGCGCCAGCTCATTTAGTTTGGTTCACACTATAGAGAACCCTAGTATGTATTTGGTTGAGTACCTTTTCACATTGTGTGTACTCTTATTTTTGTATATGGTGTGTTGAGTGTTGTGTGAAAGAAGAAGAAGATTCTCAGCCTCTCACCTTGTGTGTTCTCTTTTAGGGTTTTGTCAGTGTGTGTGTGCTTGCAAGAACTCAAGCTCTCTTCTCCCCTGCATCTTTTCATGGTATCAGAGCCTAGTTATTCATGCTAAGGGCTGAGCTATAAGCAAGAGAAGCACAGGAAGCGGTACGGGGGTAAGAGCTTAATCTACTCTTTCCTATTTGTGTTGGCGACTACATCCTTATCGGGAGCTCTACTACGCGAGGCACCGGCAACAAATGATCTCTGATTGAGGAGATTTCTTCGCGGCAGTAAAGCTATAGGGCAACTTTACTATCCTGTCGGACTCCCTTTTTCAGGCCGAAAACACGTTTCAGGCGCGTTAGGACCTCCATTTTTTGGAAAGCAGGCGATTTTGAGCACTGCGGGTAAGTCATTGATTCTATGCAAAACTCTGTTTTCAGAACTGCAGGAAGACAGATTGGTTGTAGAGACATTCTGTGTGCTGCAAGGAGGTTAAACAATTGCCATTGGGTGTATGTTTGCACATTGAGGCCACTGGTTGTACATTTGAGGGTAGTACAGTACCGTTAAAAAAAATACAGTAGTTTGTGCAGGACAAACCAGAGTGCTATTTCTGGTAAATTTGTGTGTTTGGCAAGATGTCAAATGATGGCATAAACCATATTGTTGCTAAGAAGCTTGACAAGAATAACTTCCATTCTTGGAGGTTCAGGTTGACAAATTTCCTGATGGGAAAGGGTTACTAGGACTACATAGAAGGTGAGCATGAAGAAGCACCAGAGATACCGAAGATCAATCCGACTGTTCTACAGATGTGAAAGAGTTCAAGAATTGGAACCAAGGAGCCAGAAAAGTTATGTATTGGCTCTTTATCAGTATACAGGACACCATGATTGGGCACATACAGGATGCCAAGTCCCCCAAGGAGGCGTGGAACACCTTGGTAAAACTCTATGAAACGAATACCAAGGCACGAAAGATACAGTTGAAGAATGAACTTCATACTGTGGAGAAAAAGATTATGTCTGTGAATGACTATGCATTGAAGATCAAGGGTATTGTGGAATCCCTTGCATCTATTGGCGTTTCAATAGTAGATGATGATGATAAGATGGAAGTCTGTCTACGTGGTCTCGGGCCACAATACAAGGCATTTAAGACATCTATTCAGATTCAGAAAAACATTCCCAATTTCACAGATTTGGTGTCTATGTTGATTATAGAAGAGAAGAGCTTGGGTGAAGACCAAGAGTCTTCACAAAACAAAAACAGTTCAGAGCAACAGGCCTTCTACATAAGTTTAGGAAGAGGACGAGGTAGAGGAGGCCGTGGACGCGGCCAAGGAGGTGGCCGAACAGGTAATTAGAATTATGGCCAGCAGCAACAATAACAACAGTTACAGAATTCACAACAACAACAACACGCAAGTGGAAGAAGCCAATTTAGAGATAGGGGAAGTCAAAGAGGTCGTGAAAATTAGCGAAGGCAGTATAATAATACACGTGGATGCTTTTATTGTGGGTAAGCCTGGACATGTGCAGGCAGATTGTTATAAGAAGTAGGCTGATATGCAAAATGGAAAATTACAGCAAAACAACTATGTATCCTCGAGCAGAAACAATGAGGATAATGAAAGCTTGTTTGTTATGCAGCATGTCATTAATGCCATGTCTAAAGATGTTGAAGCAACACATAAAGATGATGTATGGTACGTTGATTTAGGTGCTTCGAACCACATGACAAGTCATGGGGAGTGGTTCAAGGAGATGAAAAACCTTGAAAGACCAGGTTATGTGGAAATAGGGGATGACAGTGCTCATCCAATTGCCCATGTTGGAGATGTGCCATTGTCTATGCAGGATGGCAAAGTGAAGTACCGTGTAGATGTACTTCATGTTCCGAACATAACAAAGAATCTGGTTTCAGTTGGCCAAATGATTGAGCAGGGTTTGTAGGTTCGGTTTAACCCTTATGGTTGTTATGTTGAAGACTTTAAAGACAAGTACAAGTTGGTTGCAAAAGGCAATAGAGTGGGCATAATGTTTACATTAAATGTAAACATACCTAAAGTGAGTGTTGCGATGTTTGCAAATGGTTCAGGAATTATTTGCAGACACAGACATTTGGCATAAAATTATTGGACATATGAATGTGCAGAGAATGAAGTCTATGCAGACTAAAGGAATTACCACCATATTAGATTTGGGAAAAATCCCATTCCCATTTGAAAAATGGGAGCATGGTGAACTTGTCCAAAAGTTTGTCAAAACCCCCTCATGTGACATATCATCAGAAAGATCTTGAAGAGTAGAATCTAAATCTATGATCCCCGACAAATTTGGAGTTAGTATGTTTAAGATATGTCCAAAAATATATGGAGTAATTGATTCCCAAAATGTGAGATTTTTCCCAAATTACCTAATATTGACTTAATTGTGACAGGGCTGCCAAAGTTTAAAGTTGAAGGTATGTAGAAAATATGTGAAGCATGCCAATTTGAAAAGCAAATAAAGCATGTATTTCCACGTGATAGAAATGTGGACAGAAATGTGAGAGTCTAGTGGCTCAGAGATGAGCCTTGATGAGGATCTTGGGATACCACATGAGAACACCTGGTGTAAAGAAGGCTATGGAAGCCATGAATGCAAAGCTGCAAAGATCTGGGAGAGTGAAGAATCCTATGCAGAGGTTTACCTATGATGGTTATGTGGCACATCACTATGCATACATGGAAAAAGTTGTACAGGTTGTAGAGCTCACATGCATTGATGAGGCTGTTGGAAATGTGTGTTGGGAGAAAGCTATGGATGAGGAGATGGATGCACTATATGGAAATGAGACTTGGGATTTAGTGGAATTGCCTGAAGGCAAGAAAGCCATTAGATGCAAGTGGGTGTACAAAGTAAAACATAACAGTGATGGAAGCATAAGCAGGTACAAGGCTAGATTAGTAGCCAAAAGATATGCACAAACATATGGCATTGATTATGAGGAAACTTTCAGCCCATTTGCTGAGATGGCAACAGTGAGAGTTGTGATAGCAGTGGCTGCGTAAAAGCAATGGTCTTTACATCAGATGGATGTAAAGAATGCATTCTTGCATGGGGATTTGCAGGAAGAGGTGTATATGTTGCAGCCACCTGGTTATGAGGATGTGAGTCACCCCAAGCATGTTTGCAGGTTGAAGAAAGCCTTGTATGGCTTAAAACAAGCACCAAGAGCATGGTGTGACAAGATTTGTGAATATCTTGTCACTATTGGCTTTCATGTAGCCAATGTAGATTTCTCGCTTATTGTCATCTATGTAGATGACCTGATCATTACAGGGGACCATGATGACCTGATCATTGGGAGACAATGATGCAGAGATCTTTGACGTAATGATTAGGTCATCTATGGGTGGTTGCAAGATCAGGGTGCCCAGTTTTGTCCACTCAGGCACCCTGTAAACAGTAAAAAAACAGGCATTTGTTTACATTTAGTGACTAATCTCTCCTAGTAAATGAAGGAATTTCGTTTCAAGTTCTTTTGTTGGAACATCATATTCAAAGTTGGAAATATATTTGCATAATTTGATTAAGCATTAGATAATCAAAAGTCCTCATTTTCTTAGGTACAAAGTCAATGTATACACCCTGTCCCAAATTTGAATTGATTCCATAAAATGCTAATATCTTTTACATATAAACTCATATGAGATTCCCACTTTGTACCTTAGATCTTCACATAATATGGAGCTTAACTTGATTTTTCAAGAAAATTTTAAGATATTTGTCTATTTTCTTTAAATATTTCAAGGTCTTTAAAGTGTTATAATATACGCCACTTTTTGTACCCACAATAGCTACCACTTAAAATCCTCAATCTTGTAGATCAAAAGAGTAGATAGATACTGAGACATTAGTAGAATGTGGTGGTTAGTAAAAATTGCAAATTCAATGGTTGGATTTTCAATGATATCTTTTTTAAAATTCTTCCAGACTATCAGAAGGCCTGCAAATATTAATAATCTAATTAGTAAAATTATATTTTGGATGTGAATCATCTAAAACCTATAGGGACTAGTGTACTTGTAATGGTGCATCTATGGAAAAATAAATTAGATCACTCTAAGTATGGAAAGATCATTTGTTTATCATTTCATCATATTTTTGATTAATTTTGATTAATTAGACTAATTTATATTAATTTAAGTTATATTGGGTTAATTTAAGGGCAAGAGTATTTTCTATTATTTGCTTGATCTCATTTTAAGTACCTTTCCCCCCAAAATTTGCTCTCCTAGCATTGTCCCAGTCCATCATAAACTAGATAAAACTGGACACCCTGATCTTGCAACAACCCCTATGTAGATGACTTGATCATTACGGGGGACCATGATGCAGAGATCTTTGATGTAAAGATCTTGAAGTCTGAGATGAAGGATATGGGGGAGCTCAGATATTTCTTGGGCATTGAGGTGATTAGGTCACCACATGGTATTAGATTACTGCAGAGACAGTATGGCTTGGACATGTTGTCCAACTATGGTATGATAGGCTGTAAGCCTATCTCAGTGCCATTGGATCAGAATGGCAAGTTGAGTGCAGATTCAGGAGAGATTTTGGAAGATCCTACTATGTATAGGAGCATAGTAGGAAGCTTGATCTACATGACGATCACCAGGCCAGATTTGAGCTATGCTATTGGGTTGGTGAGTCAGTTTATGCACGTTCCTCGGAAGCCGCATTTGGATGCATTAAGACGCATACTGAGGTATGTGAGGTCTACTTTGTATTGTGAACTATTTTATGAAACTGGGACACAAATATGTGTACATGGGTACACAGATGTTGATTGGGCTGGTAGAATCTCAGATATAGAAGATCTACTAGTGGCTTCATGTTTTCTTTGGGGAGTGCTACTATGACTTGGAGCAGCAAGAAGCAGCCTATGGTTGCTCTATCCACTACACAGAGGCCGAGTACAGAGGTGCTGCTATGGCAGCATATGAGATAGCTTGGTTGAGAAAGCTACTTTTGCAGATTTGGGTCTAACAGTGGGGATAGACAAGTTGTCATTTTCTGTGACAACATTAGCAGTATACAGCTGGCCAAGAATCCAGTTTTTCATGCCAACACGAAACATATAGAGGTCCACTACCATTTTGTTAGAGAGAAGGTTTTGGCAAGAGACATTGACCTTGTTTATGTCAGCACACAGGATCAGGTTGCTTGCATCTTCACCAAAGCAGTGGGTACAGAGAAGCTCGACAGATTCAGGGCTTCGCTTGGTGTACATGAGATGGAGTTGAGCTCGAGGGGGAGTGTTGAGATATCGAGCTCATCTAGTGAGGTGGTCCCCCAGGCAGGTCATCAGCGCCAGTGGGATGACAGGCTGTGTGACAGCCATTCTAGAGACTGGCATAGTTATAGCGCCAGCTCATTTAGTTGGGTTCACACTATAATAGAGAACCCTAGTATGTATTTGGTTGAGTACCTTCTTTCATATTGTGTGTACTCTTATCTTTGTTTATGGTGTATTGAGTGTTGTATGAAGAAGAAGAAGATTTTCAGCCTCTCACCTTGTGTGTTCTCTTTTAGGGTTTTGTGAGTGTGTGTATGCTTGTAAGAGCTCAAGCTCTCTTCTCCCCTGCATCTTTTCATAATATATATGTGTGTATATATATATACACACAAACATACATACATACATACATATATACATACATACATACATACATACATACATACATACATATACACACACATACATACATACATACATACACACACACACACACACACACACACACACACACACATACACACATATATATATATTATGTATGTAGCCTAGTATATGTGTATATGTATTTATCGACATACATATATATATATTATTGTGTGTGTGTATAGTCTAATAGATATATTAGACTATATATCTATTAGGCTACACACACACACACACACACACACACACCATATATATATTATATAGCCTAAAGATATATATATATATATATATACATTTATTAAATTACATATAGCCTAGTATGTGTGTGTGTGTGTGTGTGTATGTGTGTATACATAGCCTAAACTATATTCTCTCTCTCTCTTTTGAGCCTAAATGTTTAAAAACGTTTTGGAAAAACATACATTTTCTCTTTATACATCACAACTATTTACAAAACATACTCTCTCTCTCTCTCTCTCTCTCTCTCACACACACACACACACACACACACACACACACACACACACCCACCCACCCATCCACCCACACACACACACGCACACACAATGTTTCAACAACGTATATAATAGAAAAGTATTAAAACGTATTCCACATATATTGAACCATTTAAAAAAAACGTGTTGATTGAGCTCTCACCTTTAAAAGTTGATGAAAACTTGCAACTTTCAAAACTGTAAAACGTGCAAAAAAGAAGAATTTGTTAAAAAATAGATTCTCTCTTTTTACATAACACTCAGGAAAAAGAAGAAGTTTAAAGCAAAAAAAAAAAGTAGAAGGTGAGTTAAGCAAAAGAAAATACTAGAAAGGAATTTGTAACCTATAAAGCGAGTGCACAAAGAAGAAGTTAAAAATAAAAAAAGAAGAAGAGAAAGGAAGGGAGATGCATAGGGTTCCCCAAACAATCATCGACCTACCCTCCTCTCCCCAAAAGCGTCCAAATCTACTTTTTTCAAATTCAAAAAAGATTTCATTGAAGAGAGTGCTTTAAATATTCTTCTTGTTTCTAAAAATGGAAATTCAAATCCATACCTAGTAGCCATGTGGCACATCGAACCTTCTTCCTTAAGATAATATAGAGAAGAAGAGTAAGAAATTAAAAAAGAAGAATCCCACGCATACAAGGGGGCAATGATTAAATGGAATGAGTAGAGATCTCTTACTCAATGAGAAGTCAGGTTGGCAAGTTGATGACTCGAGGCCTTAGAGAAAGATAAACAAGAATGAAAAATTAAAACACAATATTAAAAGTGCACTGCATATAAAGAGAGAGGAGGAACTAAAAACTCTCACCTTTTCTTAAGGTTGAGATCCAGGCTACCCTCTGAGTGGTCTTCTATTTGATCAATGGAGTTAAGCTTCTCCGAATCAAAAAGCTTTTTGTAATAAGATCAACATATATAGACTGTCGTTTCTAATACAAACTTCAAGTTTTCTTTTTTTTTTTAAAAGAAAATAAATGATCCATATGTGTCATAGGTTGTCATATATGTATATTATCGATCACACATTGTCCAAACTTAGAATATATTGAATATAAATGCAATTTTGTCATAATGATATAGTAATTATCATTATGATAAATATTCAAAATATTTCTTTGTGACCTTATGCACAAGGGCATGATGGCATCTAGATATCAGTTATCGTGTTTAGGGCCTATATAGGAACGTCTCTCTCTCTCTCTTACTCACACACACACAAACAAACACACATATATCTGTACATTGATGTATCCTAGTGTTCTTGCGAGTCTTATTCTATCCTGCAAAATCTCTTAGTGATCTGGCTTTTGGCAAAGTCGTGGCCCTCCCTACGCGCCAGGGTCTCTTCCTGCATAAGTTAGTCTCTCTAGTGAAACGGAAGATAATGGCGGCCTGGAATCATGAATTTCTGCCAAATCAACATGTGGGTTTGCATCTGTATTGACATTGGTCTGCATTTCTGACGAAATCTGCGCTTCTAATGCAGCAGAAGAACAAACAACTTCTTGCCTTCCTGCATCGCTAGGCACAGCTGTCTCATTGGAGTGTCTATCCTCAGATGCCTGCAGTACCTGCAAATCACTTTGGCTTTGCACACTTGCAGTTTGTAACGTTGGTGCCCAAATCTGCAAACCTAGTGTATCATCACCGTGCACCAGTGACATACTCGAGCTTCTCTTCGGTCCGCAGATTGCATCAAATTTGATGTACCCGAAAATCGAAACCAAGTAGCCTGCAGCTGCCAGCAATGATATGATCATATACGCTGTTGGCAGAGTTCCAAGCCAGAAGGTCACGAACAAGACTGCAATATCGAGCACGAGATGCAGAAAGGAAACTATGAACAGTTTGAGTCGGAAGGTGCAAAATCCGAGCTGATTTCTGTCATTGGCTTCACTCACAACGGGGCAGAGGGGGCCAATGATCATGCTCACGTAGCTGAAAACGAGTGATACGAGCAAGCGATGGGGATCTCGGAGGCTCTTTGAGAGCGTTTTGGGCGATTGCAGGAGCCAGTAATGGAGGCAGTATGCAGTGATGGTGCCCGCCATGAACAATGGCGGGATGGTATCAGAGGCATGAAATTTGGCCTGGTCTCGGACTGATCTGTGGCGGGAAAAATACTCTCGGATGTGCACAATGATGTTTGTGAAGGTCAAGCAGCGGATGAGACTAGAGAAAAGGGTGAACGCCCCCGCGATGACTCCCGCCGCAGTCATCTGCCTAAACGTCCTGGCATTCTTGGCTATGGACTGCACCGAGGTGCCCCCATTGTAAGCTGCGGAGACGAGAGATGCAGCTACTGAGATTTTGAATGTGGTGGACATGCTCTGGACAAAGACTTTCACTTGAGTGAGGACCAGGTAGGCGCAGAACTGGAGGATAAGCATGGGTACGCCCTCCAACGCACTGCCTAAGATGCAAAACAATCCATTCATCTCCGGGGATCTCAGATTCTGAACCCTGAATCAAGCAAATTTGGATCAATTTTCCTGCACAGGGCTCTAAAATCCCATCCTAATTTATGTAATTAAGCATGCATTGGTGCTTTACACACTGAAATTCGGAGGTAAAGGGTGTAAACTTGTCAAGCCTCATTGACTAAACAGCAGTCGACATGTTCGTGAAGAGTTTTTACCCCTCGCAGCTCACGGTGCGCCAAAGGAGGTTGGAGAGGCGCCAGAGGTGGATGAGAGGCAGGAAGTAGGCAGCAAAGAGGGGGGCATCTCTCCGTGTGTACTTGAGCTTAAAGACGAGGGCGTTGAGGGTGTGGCAGAAAACCAGGATCCCCAGCAGCGCGTAGAAGTAGCCGCCTGCAATCCGCATCGCAATGGCCCTCCCTCTCCCGCCGGGAGTAGTGGACAAAGAGGGTGGAGTACTCCACCAAAACTACCAAGTTGCTGCCGAAATCGAAGAGATAAGTCCCTGCCGACAGGAGTATGCTTACCACCGCCATGCAAGCTCAGGAGCTCCTGCAGTACCTTCTTTCTAGTGCGTGCGTTTCTGCGAGGCACCTTCCTGCTGTCACCTCACAAGGTAGCAACTTCCAACTACAATTCTAATTTCTAATTTCCTTGCGAAAAAGGAAAAAAAGCACGGCGACACATGCAGTTGTTGTCTATATTGCTCTTCTTAGGCCCTTGAATTGACCTTCTTGGTATCCTTGTGAAGAGTCCTATATAGCCAAAATAAAAATAAAAATAAATGGCAGAGAGTTGCTAGAAAAAAGAAACATATCTAAGAAAAGTTGAACACTCCCTACTTTATTTTAAAAAAACACTTGCTATATAGCAAATAAACTAGCAATGAATCATTATATAGTAAACTATGTAGAAAAAGTTGTTATATAAAAAAAATCATAAAACTATATAGTAATTGATCTAAAAAACTTTTTTATACAGCAATCTATATAGTAAGATATTGCTATATAGTAAACAATAATTAACAAACTACTATATAATAAAATATTACTATATAGCAAATCAAAATGTAAAAATCACTATATATTAATGATTATAGAAAAATAATTTTCTAAAAGTAAGATTAGATTTTATTAAGAGAAATAGAATGAAAACCAAGTTTTTTATTTTTTAAGTGTTGTTATTTTAATGATTTCTAAATATACTAGAGAATATTATACTATTATGTAGATATCTAAAGACACACATGTCAACTTTCAAAGAAAGACTAGAGAGATTTAGAGTATTTTTTGCTAAATGTACTAGATAATATTTCACTATTGTGTGGATATCTAAAGATAAGCACATGCCATTTTTGTGTGTGTGTTCATGTGTGTGTGTGTGTGAGAGAGAGAGAGAGAGAGAGAGAGAGAGAGAGAGATTTGAAGCATTTTTAATAACGCTTATAAAGTGAAACTTTTTTAATACTTGGGTCATAATTTTGTAAAATAAAAAAAGCTTCTTACGCACTTTATAGCTGAACAACTTGCTCAAAAATAATATTTCTAAACAACTAAAAAGTTTTAAACAATTATAGATAAAAACATCACATTAGTTTGACATAAAAAATTTAAAAAATACATTAGTTTGACATCTTAATGTTGTGTATCAATAGTTTTAGAATTGATGTTTTCTATAGTTTAAACATCACTTAAGTTAAAATCATTTAAAGATAAATAATTATTTCTATTCTTGGTGATGGTCATGCATTCTTCTCGTACTAAGGTCCAAGTTTTCTATAGTTTAAACATCACTTAAGTTTTAAAAATCAAGAAAAAGAGTTATTTCTATTCTTGGTGATGGTCACTCGTTCTTCTTGCAATAACCAAGGTAAAAGGTCTTCTCTCATCTATTTAGAACTTTGTTTACTATTTTTGTTAGTAGAGAATACTTAAGCATTTCTCATCATGGCAACTTCATTGACTTACACCTAGAAACTTCATCAAAATCGTTTCTTGGGTTATCTATGCTATATTTACTTTCCTCCTAAAGTGTAAAACTAGAAAGGATCTTAAGCTTCTAAGTGAGAAGAATAGATCAAGAAAGTATATGCACATCGTACTTAAAGTAATGAGAATCGAGATTAAAGTAATATACACTAACAACATTACCTTTCAAGGTTGAGTAGCGTCAAGAGAAGATGACATATCATCCATCAAAGAATCACACTCAGAAAAGTAGTACACTAAGTGAGAATCGTAAGTGTTTATATAACTAAAATAACTCAAAAATATAAACAAATAAAAAATGAGATTAAAAAATAAATATAAGTAAATTTCTTACTCATTTAAGAAGAAATTCTATTAACATTATATATCTAATTACCTTAAGCTTTTTTTCATTTGAAGGTAGCAGAAGCTAAGGTTTGTTTATCTCCAAGTGTTTTATAACTTAGTACTTATCTACACCCAACTATTATTAAAAACGTTCTCTAAGATTTTAATTATCATGAAGAAACTAGACATAGTAGAAATATTAGCTTTCGTGGTCATGAGCTTTTCTGGCTATTTCATTCATGCATTGGTGATGCACTTTTACCTCCAACAATTTTTATTCAAAAATTCATGTTAGTTAGTATATCTATATCTACTACTTTAATTTATTAAAAAATAAGAAGGTGATAATTAAACCTCCTATGTATGGCATCTCATTTTTGGGGGATTTTATTTTATTCTTCAATTTATCTCCTCCCTACATTTGGATTAATCTTATTGGTCCATAGGAACCTTAATCTAAAATTTTCACAAAATCAGGACCCTCAAGCTAAATTCCTTTTTACCTATTTTCAATTAATTCTAATTGCACATTGGAAAGTTCTTTTTGAAATTCTATTTCAGGGGAAATCATTTTAGACACTAGGAGGATTTTTATATCCAAAAATATCTCAATTTTAGATTACCTCCCTCCAGACATTTTCTCTCTCTAGGCCAAAACAGGATCTTTCTTTTATTTGAGAGAGGGGAATAATTATAAGATCAGAATGGGAGGTTCTTATAGCTGCACACCTTAAAAGCGGGAGGGAGGATTTCTTTCTAATGATACACTCGGAAAGAGTTATTCCTTGATGTAGTCTCAGGTATATAGAGACACGCTTTAGTATGTGAAAGTCTGGGATAAGGCCATTTTATTTCTTTTATACAGGATTTTATTCATATTTTCCTAGATGGCATACTAGGGAGTTTCAAATTGTTAAGGTATGTATGGGTGGTATCATGGTGGTATGGGACGCTAGTGATCCCTTACATATATTATCTTATGGGATAATTTGGGCTCAAGATTTTTGCTTTGCTTACATCACTTAGCATGTTGACCTCCTCATTCAAAGACAATTTCATTTTCTAAATTCACTAGAAGTTATAGTTTAGGCATTCTCTAGATAAACTTCTTTTATCTATAGCCTGCATGTTTTGATGAGAAAAATCTCGTCGGCATATTCACTTGTTGGAATCTCTTTCTTTAGAGTTCAACGAGTTTATCTTGTTGTGTTTGGATTAAGGAAATTTGGATTTTTCCTTTGTGGGCATTTCTTTCTCTCGATGATTTATATAGTCAACCTGATGGTTTACAGATGAACATATGTGACTCATCGAGACGCTGATGACTCTCTAATGTTGATATGGGTAACTCAGGATGTCCATTATTCCATATACAGATGTGGGTATGTCCGGGCGTGCCAATGAATCCTTGGATTCTGCTGTTATAATGCCATGTTTTCCTACTTTATTCCGAATGGTTTACAACGAGAAAGTTACTTTGAATGTGAATTGCTCTAATCATCCACAGTCTGATGGGCAAACAAGGTGTATGAATCAGAATGTAGAGGATATGCTTCGTGCATATGTCTCTGGAAAAGCATCAAATTTGAAAAAAATATCTTCCAATGATGGAATTTGTCTATAACAGTTTTAAACATACAGCTATTGGTTTTAGTCCATTCATGCTTATGTATGGGTGTATCAACCCAGGGCACCTACTGATGTCAGTCTTTAGGACATCGAGCTTGATGCATCGAGGGATTTCTTGCGTGATATGCAGGAAATGCTGATCGAAGCTCGGGATTCTATCACGAGTGCTCAAGATAGGGCACGGTTTTATGCTGATAGGGGACGTTCATCTCGATCTTTTGAACCAGGAGCGTTGGTTTATTTAAAAGTTCCTAAAT
Source organism: Cibotium barometz (assembly GCF_041138505.1). Classification (NCBI taxonomy): domain Eukaryota; kingdom Viridiplantae; phylum Streptophyta; class Polypodiopsida; order Cyatheales; family Cibotiaceae; genus Cibotium; species Cibotium barometz. Next base: position 43,578,046 of record NC_141086.1, read on the forward strand.
ATTTTTAGACTTTATCAAAAGGAAAATGCTCGAATTTATCTCCTAGATATTGTAGTCTATTTCGATTTATACATCTGATTGGCACGGTTGCATATGAACTTAAACTACCTCCACATGTTAGAGTTCATCCAGTCTTTTATATCAATAGATTAAAAGGAAAACTGGGAGGTGAGGATAACACAGTTACTCCTCAAGAAATCGTTGAAGTCAGAATTATCCTATGTTCCACATGAACCTGATAAGGTACTTGAATTTATGGAAAGGAAACTTTGTAGTTGACTAATCTCTGAGGTTAAATTTAGGTGGAAAGATAGGGAAATACAGATTTTGACTTGGGAGTTGGTTGATATTGTTCAGTGCAGTTCTCCTTTTTTCATTGCAAGAGTACAATGTTTTGAGAGAGGGAAAGTATGTTATATGCACATTATGTGTGCATATACTAGGAGGCTAACCCACATTAGGCTTATGAGCATGGGAGCATGGGAACAAGCTCTAGTGGAGCATGGGTTCGGACTAACCTTAAAGGTTAAGGTTAGGGTTAGGCATCCAAGGGTCACACATGGGAAATGGAGAGTCAAGAGTGACTTGAGGGCCCTCCTATATAATATGGGCATGGGGCCCACTCAAGGGAGGCTTGGAGGCTTGGACTTATGAGGCCAAGGCTATGTTATGCTCTCTTGTGTAGAGGATCATATCTACTCACTTACCATTTCACACTATAGCTACATGCTATTGGATTGGAGTTATACCTCTTGATGGTATGGCACATCAAGGTAGAGGTATGATGTATTTCATTTATAATTCATATGTGCATCCCTTGGGCTCAGGGGTGGTTGGGTGGATGATTTTATGCGTGATTTATGCATGTTTATGCATAACAATTATCTAGAGAGATCTTAGGGTTTTAACATATATCACTTGTGTGCTACTATCAATATCATATAAAATTTGAATGTCTTAATGTACAATGCTTAGAATAAAGAAACATCCATCACCTTAGGCTTATCATATCACTCTAGTGCTGGTGCATCATAACATATTCCAAAATTTAGTTCATGTGTATGACATTGCTACCATGTTCATTACGGTGAGTGCCTTGACAATTCTCACACCAACATGGACCTCTTTCCTCATAATATACTTGTGTCTCCATATAGTGCATGGATCTAGAGGACGTCGTAGAAGATGTCAACGATGAAGAAGAAACAATCCTAACTAGAAAATAGTAGTAGGCATGCTAGATGAGGCATCATACTCGAGAATGAGTCAAAACTTGTTTGCCATAGGTTGTTGATGTGCAAGTACTATTGTATTCTCAAATTTGTAAGAAATATTTGGTATGCATGCCACCATTGCACATCAGAAAACTTCAATTCACAAAGTCTAGTCGTCGTCGAGAATCGCCGAAAAAGCTAAAAGCGCTCATCCGAGTTGAAGCATTGATTTGAAATCCTCAATTGTCTAATTGCAGAGCTGCAATTGCGTGACTGAGATTGTCAAGTAGAATCAACTGTACTACTAAACCGTGATACAGTCGAATCTTGCGATCTATCTGGGAAAATTCTAGAGAGCTGAAAAACCATAAATTTCCAGAAAGTGTATTTTGGGTAGTCGCTGGACCTTGACCTAGAAAACCCTTTTTAAAAAAAATCAAAAACAAAAAACCCAAAATTTTTAAAAAAATTTAAGAAAAGGATTTCTGCAACTGATTCTAGTGTTGAATAAAGTGCTTATGCATTTAGGTTCACGGTAAATCATTGTAACTTCATTCTCAAACCAGACCTTCTAAACGGTGTTATATGTGTCAACGCTAGGGAGTGGAATAGGACTGAGAGTAGATCTAACCACCCTAGTTTCAACTGAGTCTAGTTCTTCGGAAGCATAGTTCAGAAGCAGAGAAAATGAGGAATCCTTCACAAAACAAAGGAAACCACATTAGTATTGTGGGATATTAGCTCAATAGAGCTTCCAACTACCGAAATGGCCGAGCAAGAGCATTGATTCTTCATAGGAAAATCATCAAGAAAGGCCAAAAAAACTTAAGCTATAAGTTTAACGAGAGAAAGAGAGGCATTGTAAGTGAACAAATGAGGAGACACACTCATAATAATGTGGCTAGTGAAAGCTTACATGTTATGTTATGGCTTTCAACTAATAGCCAAAGTTCAAGTCTGCATTGACATGAATGAAATACTATTAGAGAGGACATTGCTAGCTCTGGCTAGAACTGAACCATAACCCTTGGGAAATACGAAAGTGGTAGTGATGTGACGAGTGAAAATAGGAGCTCTATATAGACTCAAAACATCAAAACATAGAATGTACATTTCAACTTACTAGTAAATGACAGCTTAAAGACCCCAAAGAGTGCAAGAGGCCACAAGGGCTCAAACAAAGCCGAATATAGGACTAAACCCCCTAATATAATGAATAATTCTTCATGACAAGATTGTTTGTATAAACTCAATGCCCACCTTTGAGCATGTATCTCTACACATTTGTAAAGGCCCCCATTATGAGAAGAAGTCCCATTGGTGCACGTCTTTGGTGGGAACCCCCGCTTAGATGCCAATGGGATAGTTATTGTGACCGTGGATGGCTAGCATATGGTCACTGGTGCAAGCACTAAGTGGTGCTTGAGGTATGAAAAATATTCTTGGAATATTTCCTAGGATACCTAAGTTCATTATTAGTGGAGGTAGTGGATGGTGGGCCATGCTCTTGATATGCATGCGATGACCATATCCATATTGCATAACCGTCCACATTGTATATGCACCTACCACTACATATGGACAAAGCTATCACAAATGAAGGTGTCCAATGCTTGTGAGTAGCCACACCCTCCACACTTAGTACTTCCTCTATCCATAGTGTGTCTAGATCACCATCTAAGCTCTCCTTGAGAGCACACAAGTGGACAACACCATCACATTGTACGTGTTTGAGAATTTTTAAATTCTTTATGTATTGCATTGTCCATTTCACTTTGTTATGCTATCTATCTTTTTGTTGTGCTATATTCTTATAGAGACTTAGAGCCAAAAATGATGGTGCAAATTTGTATGAGAATGCCCTAGGCCATTAGAACAAAAGCACCAGCTCATATTCCTAAGACGAGAAGAGTAGAATGCAAGACACTACTCCCATGGTGGTCTTACCCCTAGAGGAATGATATGACTATGATCATTGCCATCCAAGGATTAGAGCCTTATGTATTGCCAACCTCATATCAAAGTTTAATGGATCAGGGAACCCCTAGTAACCTAGCTACATTCAAAACAATCTACACACCTAAGAGTTATCGATCCACAAACCAAGATAGATGCGTTCAAATTAACTCTTGAAGGAAATGCATTGTTATGGCTTCAAATGCTCAAAGACTCATAAAGAGGTAGCATGGAAAACCTAGAGGTAGCACTTATGGCAGGCTTCTCAAATATGGGTGTCAAGCATAGCTCCATTACAAAACTTTATTAATTCAAGTAGCTTGAGCATGAGTCAGTGCAAGATTACATAAACCATCTAAAGAACTTAAACAAAGGTGTCTTCAAAAAAATCAAGCCAAAAAAGGTTGATCTCATTATGTTCTTAGACGGGTTGAGAAGCAAATAATTATATGATGATTTATACATTAGAAGGCACATAATGCCAGTGGAGTGGTGCTTTAGAGGCATCCTTTCCATGAAAAGCCTAAGAACAGACCCATTGGTCAAGAACAAACCGATCAAACCTAGTGTGAAGCCACGACAAAATTTAAAAAAAAGTCAAAATAAGGTTGATCTCATTATGTTCTTAGAAGGGTTGACGAGCAATTTCCTCGGGGAATTCACTTTCCATAGAAAGAGGATGTCACATGCATGCATAAAACTCATAAAAACCCCTATTTAAGTTTCTCTAAAAAACAAACTATACCCCTTTCTAAGCATATGAGTCCCAATTATGAAATTCAAGTACCCCCTATTCAAGTTTTAAAAATCAAATAGTAGATATTGATGCTAGACATGTGACAAGTTGCATCCCATGTAAGTTCTAGAAGCACAAAGACCTACATGTACTCTCCCAAAATTGTTCCGTGTCTTAAAAGAGTAGCTTAAAAGAGTAGTAAACTAATCAAGTCTCCAAACTACACCACTAGATCACATATTGTAAGCTACAAGAGGAAATGAAACCCCTACTTTCATTCTCTCCTACTCCCTCGCTCCCCCCTACCACCATAAATCCCCTTCACTACCTAACTTATAAGATTAAGCCCCCCCTTCCAAAACCCCCCCTTCCTTACACTCATATGATACCATAAGATATAGCTTGTGAATCCCCCACGACAATTGTATGATGCTTTGTACACTAGAACACATATAATGCTAGTGGAGTGTTGTTTTATAGGCATCCCTTCCATGAAAAGTGTAAGAATAGGACGATTGGTTAAAACTAGACTGATCAAACATAGTGTCAAGCCATAACAAAAGAAAAACAAAGGAGACAAAACTCAAATATGACATTACAAAAGTAGTGAACCAAAGGTCTCAAACAAATGTGGAAAGATGCTTCTAGAGACACATGCTATTTTCTTCTAGATTTGAGATGGGAAATGACATGAATTGTAGTTTGTCGAAGAAGTCACACAATGCACGAAAGTCCAATCTTAAGAGCTAGAGGAAACTAGTGGTGTGGTTATTATAAAAGATTCTAGAATCACGATACATCCAACTACCTACCATGCCCCAATGGATGATATGAGAAACATAGGAGTGCTTATATTATCGGCACCTCCTCAACCATTGGCATTACTAGCTCCACTTACCAATGGAGAGGATGCTACACAAGTAGCCATGACCGTGGAACTTACCTAACTAGCTCCACCTACCAATGGAGAGGATGCTACACAAGTAGCCATGACAGTGGAACTTACCTAAAATATATAGAAAATTAGATGTTCCATGACTGATGCTACCACAACAAACCCCACCAATAAACCATGTCGACAAGCCATAAGAAGATAGCAAATCACCATAAGATGATAGTGAAAAATATCTAGCATTCTCTATGGAATGGGAAACCTTTGGTTATAAAGTAATCCTATTCATTTTAACTAGCATGCCAACTACATTTCAAAAATTGATGTGCACGACACATACAAGGATTTCCTAGGGAAATTATTTGAGGTCTTCATGGATGACCTCTATGTGAACTCTAAATTTAGACGAGAGCATATAATACATTTGGGCAAGAGTTTAAATGATTCCAATACTACAAGCTATGTTTAAACCTGGAAAAAATTAAATTCATGGTTAGACACATGGAATAATCCTAGGGTACATAATATAATATTCATCATCAATAGTATCCAGTACTACAAGCTATGTTTAGACCTAGAAAAATGTAAATTCATGGTTAGACACGTGAAAGAATCCTAGGACACATATTATCTACAATAGAATATTCATCAATAAAAGTTTTTGAAAGACCAAAAACCTAAAAAGAAATCCAAAGTTTCATGGGTCATACGGGGTATTATAGATGCTTTGTATTTATATATGTGAATTTATGGACTTCTTGCACTAGAGACTATGATTTATTAGTTATCTCCTATAGAAATATTTGTCGATGCTACCTACATATCAACACATAAAGCAAGTTTTATGTGCATGCGATGATCCTTTTGAAAATTTTGGTAGGTCATCCAGGAGCCCTTCTTTCTGTATCTCTGAGAGAACAACAAAGTTAAGGTGACCAAGTCTATCATGCAACAATTTACTAGTACTCACATCCACGATTGTAGCAAACATGGATAGCTCATACATATTATTCTTTCTTTATAGTTTATTAATGATTTTTCTATTATTAGTGTTGAAGGCATAGTTCTCTTAGGTTGAATGTTGCTAAGTCGGATATTTAGTAAGTCGGATATGTGCTAAGTCGGATATGTAGTAAGTCAGATATGTCACTACAAGGGATCGGGCTCATACCCATGCTCCTAGTCGCGAAAAATGACTTGTGGAAAAAAAGTAGCGGGCCCGTGTATCAGCGCGTGTATCATCGCGGCCAGAGACATGCGTGTAAAAGCGCATGTATAGACACAGTCAGACGCGCTGGTACGAGGGCTTATACATGCATTTTGTCGGTTTAGCTGCGCTTATACATGCGCATTTCACAGAGCATCCATGTATATACACGCGACTTTTACAGAGTTGACGCGTCTATACACGCGAACAGAGAGTTAAAAAAAAAATCCAGAGAGTGCTATTTGGTACCTGAATGCTGTTCCAGCATTCCAGCACCCAATAGCACTCTCTGGATTTTTTTTTGGGTACATTGCACCATCCACGAGGAAGATTTAGTGCATTGTCATTACACGATTCAAGAACGACATGAATGCATACATTGTCAATACACGATTCAAGACAGACATGAATGCAATACTATCAATTCACGATTCAATTTTACTATCAAAATTTTATGTGTACACATATATACAAGGGAGTCCATATGTTGAAGTAGCCCATGGCTTCAATTATAAAGAAATATATACAAAATCAAATTGGTTTGTCTTAAAAAGCCCATGGCTTCAGTTACAAAAATATATATACAACCACATCCTCAATATGGAATGTGATACTATAAGTCTGAGTACTACTCAAACCCAGATGATGACCCACTGCTCCCTCCATGATCAGATGAGCTCACATCGGTATGCATGTTCGATGAGTAGTGCTCACGTCCAGCAGGAGCAGTGGCGGCGGGTGGATCATCAGTGGCAGGAGCATCAGCAGGTGCAGTAGCAGCTTGTGCCTGTTGAAGTAATATATTGTATATAAGTATATATATATATGTGATTCAATAAACCAAAATCATTTGTTTAGAGTTTTCAAGTACCTGTTAATCGTATGGTCTCATGGCCATATCAAACTACGCGTCCGTAATACGTCCCTCGGTTCTGAAGAGGGCCCACGTGTCACGTCTGCTATGCCGGCGAGCATACCCAGTATCGTGGGCTGTGGGCTTCTGTTCCACGGGAACACTCACAGGAATACAGATTATGGAAGGAGGCCGGAAGCAATTAATGCGAGAGAGCGGGATTGTAGCCATGGGAACATAAAGACGCACATAATTTTATCATATTTTTGTGTCGAAGTGCAATGTAAATCGTTTTAGGCCAATGTGGGTTCTAAATGAGAGTTCTAAGTGTATTAAGCAAGGCTCCCTTATGGGGTTGTCCGCCCATGTGTGAAAGAGGCCTAGGGTTAGGGTTAGTGACATCTCTACAAAAGAGATGTTAGCTAAAGAAAGTGGCTAAAGAATCACTCATATCGTGATGTAACAAGGTCTCCAATAGATGAGTTTGATTCTGCTTCATCTGAGGGCTCAAGAGTTACATTGTCAGATGGGCGAGAAGATTTGTGGATGTGTGGAGCCTCATGTAAGGATTTCAACACTGAGAGACTTAAGGGTAATCGAAGTGTATCAGATGAGGCATACATTCCACAACCCTTCCCTGAGCACTTAATTGATCCCCTAGAATGGAGTCATGTCCTTGCAACATTATCTACATGTGCTTTACCTAAGCCAATTCAATTTTGTGACTCAGATGGATATGACATTATTTGTAAGATTCCTCCCCCACCCCCTTTTTGATGTCTAGTATCTTTCCCTGTAATCAATCCCTCTTCAGAAATATAAAGACCTTGTTTCTATCTGTTTTAGCCTAGAGAGAGAAAAATATTCTAGAGAGAGAATATTCAGATTTTGAATATTTTTGGATAGAAAAATATCTCTTCTAATTCAGATGAGTTCCCCTGAAACAGAAATTCAAAAAGAATTTTCCAATGTGCAATTGGAATTAATTGAAAATAGCTATAAAGAACCTTAGCCTAAGGGTCTAGATTTTCAGAAATCTTTAGACTATGGTCCAATTAAGGTTCCTATGGACCAATAGCATCAATCCATGTGTAGGGAGGAGATAAATCCACCTTGTAAAAAGAAAATACCCAAAATTGAGTAAATGCTCACATGAGGTGAAGAGTTGAAAATGTACAAGGTTTATTAGTAAAAAAACTATGAGCAATATTAAAAGTATGACATATGTAAGGAAGAGGAGTTCTTTAAAGGAGGTGCATATTTCACATAAGATGAAGAGTTGAAAATGTACAAGGTTTATTAGTAAAAAATTATGAGCAATATTAAAAGTATGACATATGTAAGGAAGAGGAGTTCTTTAAAGGAGGTGCATATTTCACATAAGATGAAGAGTTGAAAATGTACAAGGTTTATTAGTAAAAAACTATGAGCAATATTAAAAATATGACATATGTAAGGAAGGGGAGTTCTTTAAAGGAGGTGCATATTTCACATGCTTGAATGAGTTTTAAACTCATAAAAATTGAGATATTTCATCTCTCCTCTCTCCTCATTCAAGTCTAGTTCCAAAAAGTTAGCTTAACTGACCTAAAAATGGTCAAATATTGACCAAACTGATTTAGAAAATTCTAGAATCAGTTTGTTTGGTTAGGAGCTCAATTTTTCCTATAAATAGAAGCCTCACCCTTGTTGAAAAATATATAGTGTTTATGCATCGTTACTCTACTCCACCTAAGCCAAGAACTGTGAATTCATTTAATAATTCACTAGTTTTTGGAGCTTCCCTCTTTCTTCAATCCCTATTAGTGGCTCCATCAACATACTTAACCAATTGATTGGTTGGGGGCCTCTACCGTGAACAAAGAATCAAGCAAGTTGTAAGGTAATTAGTGAATATTCATCTTTCTATAATTTCTCAATGTTTCTCTCTTCTCAACCCCTCTCAAGCTTGAGAAGTTTAATTGGTATGGTTTTTTTTTTTAAATGCTATTGAAGTTTGAATAGTAGTGAAGAGTTACATAATTTAATAAATGCTATTGAAGTTAATTTGCATTTATGTTTAAATTCTAATGATTCTTATGTAAATTCTCTCTCTCACTCAAGAAATGGTCATACTCATGACCCATTCTCAATCCAAATCAAGCTTTTCATAAAGCTTTTCCTTAACCCAAGATAAAGCTATGCTTGAGGCCAAATTAATGGCTTTTTCTTATGCTTTTAGTTTATGTATATTGATGATTCAATCCATTATGGATTAAGGATCCAATTAGAGAATCATTTTAATTATTTCCTTAATGATAAGCTTTATCCCTTAGAAAAATTGAGATTTATCAGTCATAGCAGCGGAGCTATGGCAAAATTTTTATAAAAATTATGCATAAAAAATTTTCATTCAAAGCATAAAAAGAGGACTTCCTACCATATTCTAGGAATCATCATCCTAGATTAATTGAAAGAATTTCATTATAATCATGGAGAAATTGAATTTTAATATTATGCATAAAGGATAAATTTTTATATCAAAAGTGTTATTTTTACCATTTTTATTTTCATGCATAGAAGTATGCATAATGGATAAATTTTTATATCAAAAGTGTTACTTTTATCATTTTTACTTTCATGCATAGAAGTATGCATAAAGGATAAATTTTTATATCAAAAGTGTTATTTTTACCATTTTTATTTTCATGCATAGAAGTATGCATAATGGATAAATTTTTATATCAAAAGTGTTACTTTTATCATTTTTATTTCATACATAGAAGTATGCATAAAGGAAAATTTTTATATCAAAAGTGTTACTTTTATCATTTTTAATTTTCATGCATAGAAGTATGCATAAAGGAAAAATTTTTATATCAAAAGTGTTACTTTTATCATATTGGATTTCATGCATATAGGTATGCATAAAAGATATTCTTTTTATACTAAAAGTATGATTTTCCTCATAAATGGATTTTATGCTTAACTTAGATGCATAAGAGAAATTCTTTTATTCTAAAAGTATAATTCCCTACCAAATTGAAATCATGCATAAGAAGATGCATAAAAGATTGATTTTAATTTCGAAAGTGTTAGTCTCCTTAAATGGAATTTATGTATAAATAAATGTGTAGAGAAATCTTATATCAAATAAAAGAATTCTCTTTTAAAAAAAAAAAAGATATGAAATGTGATAGGATGTGATAAGAGGTGTGATAAGAGGTGATAAGATGCTTATGAAATAAGTTAGGATGTGATAAGATGAATTAAGATGTGTATGGGGGGATGAGGTAAGAAGTGTATGTGATAGGATAAGATGTATATGGGTTGTGATAGGGCGAGAATGGATGTGATGTAAAAGATTAGATGTGAAAGTATATGGGGTTATATAAATGGGAATGTGAAAAGATGTATGTATGTGGATGTGTGGATATGGAGATGGGAGTGTGGATGTATGAACATGAAAATGGATATATGCATGAAGATGTATATGCATAGATGTAAATGTGGATGTAGATGTGGATGTATAGATGTGAATGGATGTGGATGTATAGATGTGAATGGAAATGTGGATGTGGATGTATGTGAATGTGAATGTAGATGTGGATGTATGTGAATGTGAATGTAGATGTGAATGTGGAATGTGGATGTATAGATGTGAATGTGGAATGTGGATGTGGATGTATGTATGTATGTGGATGTAGATGTGGATGTATGGATGTGTATGTATGAATGTGGATATGGGATGTGGATGTATAAATGAGGATGTGAAAATGGAGGTAAGCATGTAGATGTGGATGCATGTATGTGAATGTAGATGTGAATGTGGAATGTGGATGTATAGATGTGGATGTATGGGAATGTGGATGTGGATGTATGTGAATGTGAATGTAGATGTGGATGTATAGATGTGAATGTGGAATGTGGATGTGGATGTATGTATGTATGTGGATGTAGATGTGGATATATGGATGTGTATGTATGAATGTGGATATGGGATGTGGATGTATAAATGAGGATGTGAAAATGGAGATAAGCATGTAGATGTGGATGTATGGATGTGAATGTGGATGTGGATGTGGATGTATGGATGTGGATATGGATGTGAATATATGATATGTGATGTGAAGGAATCTGAAGTGAAGAGATGGAAAAGGAGGTGATTGGATGAGTACACATATACATGGAATGTGGAATAAGTAATGTGGATTAATGAGGGATAATGTGGAAAAATGAGAGTTAATATAGAAACTGTATTTGTAAACTGTTTGTAAATGCTGTTTGTAAATGGCTGTTTTATGTCAAGAATGCTGGGGAAGCATTTTGACCGTCTTGTGATTAAGGTCGTGGAGACCTAACTGATAAAGTTGCAACTGCTGACGGAGAGTCAATGGAGGACGTCTCGCGTAGCAAGGTCGACCGAGGTCTTGACCAGCCTCGGTTCGATTAAAATGGTGAGCTTCCGGTACGGTGGATGAGGGACCAAGGAAGCGGCCTATGAGTGAAGCGCTAGGTCACCTGCGAAGGATCCTAGAGGGTGCTGACCATACGGTGCTCGGGCTCTGGGTCGCCTAGGATACCCACGCGTGCGTCGAGGAAGATATTGGAACAAGGAGTAAGAGTTGTTTTGTGAAACCGGGCATGGATCTGGTTGACTGACCTTGCTGGTCCTCAACGGATGAGTCCATGGCTCTTTTATATGGATCTGTTGGTTGATCTTGCTGATCTTCAACGAGAGTCCATCTTGATAAGTGATTATATTGCCGAGTATTATGGGCTAGGAACTATGGAAACGGCCTCTGTGTGGACAGGTGGTGAGCGTTCTAGTTGCCAATGATGCCATAGATACTCTGATGAAGGAATGATGGGAAATTATGAATCAACTGGATAAATTGGGAGATTGTGATCAGTGGTACTATGGTTTCATTAAAGGATTGTTTTAAAGTTAGCTGATGCTAAGAAAAAGGCAATTTTCATATTGGGTGTGTAAGTGGTGTGGCTAGTTTTATGTTTGCATGAAATTCCGGCTAGGGGGCCTCGGAACTCTTTTCCTTGGTACCCGGGACAAAACCTAACCAAATTCCAAATTGGATCCCATCACTACAGTGGTTGGGCGGTTGGCTAACCCATGGGATCGGATGGGGTTAGGCTGGACTGATGGATCCATAAATCGAGACTCAACTTGTTTTTACGATAGATAAAGTAAATCCCGGATAGAAATTGTTCTATGGATAGGAATCAACGGCTGTGCCTCTTGATGGGGAAAAAAGCGTTGATCCCAATGATCCAAGTGCAAGTTTCTACCTTGATTTGACCAAGTACCGTTAAAGGTGCAGTCAGATCAGTTGATCCGTAATGATCTTGACTACGTTAGAGTAAAGAGTTATCCTGGTGGAATCGCCCATGCTTTCCGAGTAAAGGAAGTTTTTCCAGTTTCGGTTTTGGACAAACCGACGGATTAGTCTCTTGTCCGGATATCCGTGGGCGAGGCCCCGAGTGTGAGACCCCTACCCACGCATGATGTGCTACTTCCGCTGCTAGTACCCCGAATCCGTTGATCGGTGGGGAACAGGGATCTCACAGTTGGTATCAGAGCCGCTTTTGAAAGCTAATAAAGATAATTAAATTCTTATCTGAAATTGGTAATAAGAATTCAGAAACAGCATTTTCATAATGTATTTTCATCCCGTAAGCTTCTTTAATGAAGAAATTTTAATCAAAGAAATTGTTTTTATAGATGGAAGTTCCACATTTATCTGGTATTCCCGACCTCACCCAGTCTCAAGATATGATTGCATTTGCCTTCGAGCATCTCATCTCTTCCGCTTCAACTCAAACAAGCCGAGTAAGACTTGCACGCCATTTCAAGGATTTATATTTTCCTACCCCAGTGGAGAGAATACAACATAAGTGGGTTGCAGGGCAATATGTCCACGCTCATTGCAACCGCCGTACAATGCTGTGGCAGAATCTCTCATTGACTATGATCCTGTTAAAGCTGAAAATGGTGCGTGGTGTCATTCTATATCATTCGACACCTCGAAATTTCAGACTTTCATGTCAAATTTATAGACTCCTTAGTCGATTTATCCCTAAGGAGAAAATAATAATTTCCTTCGCAGTTAGAGAACTTATGTAACAGGGCATGACTATGGCCCAGTACCGTCGTCTTATACGTCTCTCGAAGAGATTTTGAATTTTGGAGCCGAACCACTCTATGTAATTATTGCAACTTGTATATAAATATACAAATGTTTTTTTTTCGGACGATCGGATAAAGAAAAATCTATTTATCAGACTTAAGTCATAGATCTCCAATAAGATCAACTGAGGAGCAAATTATGTCAAAAGTTTATCAAGACGCACAAAAAGGTTGTAATTGTTTGATATAATTCATACAAATTGTTAATTCAAATTGAAATTCGTAAATTAGTAATTGGGTCTTCAATTGGAAGTACCGCAATTGTATGGAACCCTGACTTGCTTGAGACCTAGACATGATGGTATTTACCTTATAGTTTCGAGTATCATGACTATCCGTATATACCGAGGGTATAACTGCAGCTCTTTACCGATAGTATATACGAGTAAATCTAAGACTTGAAATTATAAGCGTTAATGCTATCCAGATGATGATTTCGAATGTGGTTGATATGATTTTTAATTCTGTTTGAGAATTGATGAATTGAATTGGATTCTGATTGAAAAATGACGATTTTCGAAATTTAGTTGAAATGTAATAAGCTGAGCGAAACCACAATGAGGATGAATGGGACGAGTCCCAGTGATGATATTCATAACTGGAATGATGATAATGATTTCAGCAAATCACTATGAGATTAGTGGATTGTGTTGTCAGATTGCTACTGTTAACACTTGAGACGGTAGATTAAGTTAAGGGATGACAAATTGAGAACTTGCTTAACTAAAATTCCTGTGGAGGAATGTTCAGAAGGAAAATTTTCAGACTAATGGACCATTATCGTGTTAAAGATATGAATGATATGATCTGAATGAATTGTTATTTAATGATGAGTTCTATATAAGGGATAATTATCCCCGTATTCTGTTGGGTTGACCAGAATATAAGGAACCCCAGAATAAATTGGATCTTAAGAAAAAGAGTTGTCCTCTACCTTGCGAGATGAGGACATCTCGCACTTTTCAAGTGGGGTAGAATGTAAGATTCTCCCCCAGCCTTAGAGGTATACAGGAGTAAGAATCTCCCTTTCTGATCTTATAATTATTCTCTCTCTAAAATAAAAGAAAGATTCTGTTTAAAAAAGGAAGAACCTTTTTCCTGAATACTTCTCAAGAGTCCCACCTGTTTTAAGATTCAGAACAATGAGTTCAGAAGTGAGAATCGATGTTTTGGATATCAAGGTTTTGGTCTTCATTCGAGTACGACCCAAAAGAAGTTCTTTATCTCTTGGGAAGAAGTTATCTCCCAGATATTGTGGACCAAAGAAAGTAGGTGATTTAGCTTACGAACTTCTTTTATCTCCTCATCTCAAAGTTTGAATGCCTCCTATAGAAAAATGTGCCAAACCCAAATCATGGAAAGACGGTAAAACTTCAGTGGCAAGTTACCGTTGGCTTCTAAGTTACGCTAGCTCCTTCCTTTATATAAGTCGTAACTTTTACTTGTCGTTCACAGTAATCTTACTTCCATCGATCTCCTTTCTTTCTTAATCTCCTTCATGGCTTGGCAACAAGAATTAGTTTTATCCATGATGATTTCTCACCTTCAAGACGCAAGGGAGTCTGTGAAGAAAGATTTTATAGAGCAGTATGAGCGCTCACTTTTCCCTCACTTGGGAACTTCTGTAGCGCAGACAAAATGGCGGACCTATCAAGACATAACTAGGGTAACACCCTGGGGTCAGCAGCACTTTCGTAACAATGTCCGCTTGGCCATGGTTATTGAAGCTTTGGGTTTGGGTCCCCGATACTACTGCGTCATGAGATCAAGGCATCCTGGGTTTTCTGAGCGGGTCTTCTTACTGGCGTGTTTTCTTCCTCATGAGAAGATATGCCTTTACCCCGTTTTTGGCTTGCCTCTCAGAGGTCCTTTTCTTAGAACACCTCATACCACTGAGATAGGCGCAGCAATAACCCACAGAATCATTCCCATAGATGAGTTACCTTATACTTGTGCAGCTTGTGAGGACTGCTTTTGTGACCATATGATGGACGGGCTTATGGAAGTGTAAAGAGTTCCTCTATCTTTACTGTATAAGTTCCGAGAATGAATAAAGTTTAAATCTTGTTCGTATTTTGAATCTTGCTCTCTTTAAGACTTATCTTGGTGGTTAATCTTGATTAAAATTTTTCTCTAAGTCTCATATTCGTGCATCTTGCGAAATTATCCCAGTTTGCGAGATGAGGACATCTCGCATTTTTTTAAGTGGGGTAGAATGTAAGATTCCTCCCCCACCCCCTTTTTGATGTCTAGTATCTTTCCCTGTAATCAATCCCTCTTCAGAAATATAAAGACCTTGTTTCTATCTGTTTTAGCCTAGAGAGAGGAAAATATTCTAGAGAGAGAATATTCAGATTTTGAATATTTTTGGATAGAAAAATATCTCTTCTAATTCAGATGAGTTCCCCTGAAACAGAAATTCAAAAAGAATTTTCCAATGTGCAATTGGAATTAATTGAAAATAGCTATAAAGAACCTTAGCCTAAGGGTCTAGATTTTCAGAAATCTTTAGACTATGGTCCAATTAAGGTTCCTATGGACCAATAGCATCAATCCATGTGTAGGGAGGAGATAAATCCACCTTGTAAAAAGAAAATACCCAAAATTGAGTAAATGCTCACATGAGGTGAAGAGTTGAAAATGTACAAGGTTTATTAGTAAAAAAACTATGAGCAATATTAAAAGTATGACATATGTAAGGAAGAGGAGTTCTTTAAAGGAGGTGCATATTTCACATAAGATGAAGAGTTGAAAATGTACAAGGTTTATTAGTAAAAAATTATGAGCAATATTAAAAGTATGACATATGTAAGGAAGAGGAGTTCTTTAAAGGAGGTGCATATTTCACATAAGATGAAGAGTTGAAAATGTACAAGGTTTATTAGTAAAAAACTATGAGCAATATTAAAAATATGACATATGTAAGGAAGGGGAGTTCTTTAAAGGAGGTGCATATTTCACATGCTTGAATGAGTTTTAAACTCATAAAAATTGAGATATTTCATCTCTCCTCTCTCCTCATTCAAGTCTAGTTCCAAAAAGTTAGCTTAACTGACCTAAAAATGGTCAAATATTGACCAAACTGATTTAGAAAATTCTAGAATCAGTTTGTTTGGTTAGGAGCTCAATTTTTCCTATAAATAGAAGCCTCACCCTTGTTGAAAAATATATAGTGTTTATGCATCGTTACTCTACTCCACCTAAGCCAAGAACTGTGAATTCATTTAATAATTCACTAGTTTTTGGAGCTTCCCTCTTTCTTCAATCCCTATTAGTGGCTCCATCAACATACTTAACCAATTGATTGGTTGGGGGC
Organism: Cibotium barometz; assembly: GCF_041138505.1. Classification (NCBI taxonomy): domain Eukaryota; kingdom Viridiplantae; phylum Streptophyta; class Polypodiopsida; order Cyatheales; family Cibotiaceae; genus Cibotium; species Cibotium barometz. Next base: position 43,594,404 of record NC_141086.1, read on the forward strand.
CTCTACCGTGAACAAAGAATCAAGCAAGTTGTAAGGTAATTAGTGAATATTCATCTTTCTATAATTTCTCAATGTTTCTCTCTTCTCAACCCCTCTCAAGCTTGAGAAGTTTAATTGGTATGGTTTTTTTTTTAAATGCTATTGAAGTTTGAATAGTAGTGAAGAGTTACATAATTTAATAAATGCTATTGAAGTTAATTTGCATTTATGTTTAAATTCTAATGATTCTTATGTAAATTCTCTCTCTCACTCAAGAAATGGTCATACTCATGACCCATTCTCAATCCAAATCAAGCTTTTCATAAAGCTTTTCCTTAACCCAAGATAAAGCTATGCTTGAGGCCAAATTAATGGCTTTTTCTTATGCTTTTAGTTTATGTATATTGATGATTCAATCCATTATGGATTAAGGATCCAATTAGAGAATCATTTTAATTATTTCCTTAATGATAAGCTTTATCCCTTAGAAAAATTGAGATTTATCAGTCATAGCAGCGGAGCTATGGCAAAATTTTTATAAAAATTATGCATAAAAAATTTTCATTCAAAGCATAAAAAGAGGACTTCCTACCATATTCTAGGAATCATCATCCTAGATTAATTGAAAGAATTTCATTATAATCATGGAGAAATTGAATTTTAATATTATGCATAAAGGATAAATTTTTATATCAAAAGTGTTATTTTTACCATTTTTATTTTCATGCATAGAAGTATGCATAATGGATAAATTTTTATATCAAAAGTGTTACTTTTATCATTTTTACTTTCATGCATAGAAGTATGCATAAAGGATAAATTTTTATATCAAAAGTGTTATTTTTACCATTTTTATTTTCATGCATAGAAGTATGCATAATGGATAAATTTTTATATCAAAAGTGTTACTTTTATCATTTTTATTTCATACATAGAAGTATGCATAAAGGAAAATTTTTATATCAAAAGTGTTACTTTTATCATTTTTAATTTTCATGCATAGAAGTATGCATAAAGGAAAAATTTTTATATCAAAAGTGTTACTTTTATCATATTGGATTTCATGCATATAGGTATGCATAAAAGATATTCTTTTTATACTAAAAGTATGATTTTCCTCATAAATGGATTTTATGCTTAACTTAGATGCATAAGAGAAATTCTTTTATTCTAAAAGTATAATTCCCTACCAAATTGAAATCATGCATAAGAAGATGCATAAAAGATTGATTTTAATTTCGAAAGTGTTAGTCTCCTTAAATGGAATTTATGTATAAATAAATGTGTAGAGAAATCTTATATCAAATAAAAGAATTCTCTTTAAAAAAAAAAAAGATATGAAATGTGATAGGATGTGATAAGAGGTGTGATAAGAGGTGATAAGATGCTTATGAAATAAGTTAGGATGTGATAAGATGAATTAAGATGTGTATGGGGGGATGAGGTAAGAAGTGTATGTGATAGGATAAGATGTATATGGGTTGTGATAGGGCGAGAATGGATGTGATGTAAAAGATTAGATGTGAAAGTATATGGGGTTATATAAATGGGAATGTGAAAAGATGTATGTATGTGGATGTGTGGATATGGAGATGGGAGTGTGGATGTATGAACATGAAAATGGATATATGCATGAAGATGTATATGCATAGATGTAAATGTGGATGTATAGATGTGAATGGATGTGGATGTATAGATGTGAATGGAAATGTGGATGTGGATGTATGTGAATGTGAATGTAGATGTGGATGTATGTGAATGTGAATGTAGATGTGAATGTGGAATGTGGATGTATAGATGTGAATGTGGAATGTGGATGTGGATGTATGTATGTATGTGGATGTAGATGTGGATGTATGGATGTGTATGTATGAATGTGGATATGGGATGTGGATGTATAAATGAGGATGTGAAAATGGAGGTAAGCATGTAGATGTGGATGCATGTATGTGAATGTAGATGTGAATGTGGAATGTGGATGTATAGATGTGGATGTATGGGAATGTGGATGTGGATGTATGTGAATGTGAATGTAGATGTGGGTGTATAGATGTGAATGTGGAATGTGGATGTGGATGTATGTATGTATGTGGATGTAGATGTGGATATATGGATGTGTATGTATGAATGTGGATATGGGATGTGGATGTATAAATGAGGATGTGAAAATGGAGATAAGCATGTAGATGTGGATGTATGGATGTGAATGTGGATGTGGATGTGGATGTATGGATGTGGATATGGATGTGAATATATGATATGTGATGTGAAGGAATCTGAAGTGAAGAGATGGAAAAGGAGGTGATTGGATGAGTACACATATACATGGAATGTGGAATAAGTAATGTGGATTAATGAGGGATAATGTGGAAAAATGAGAGTTAATATAGAAATTGTATTTGTAAACTGTTTGTAAATGCTGTTTGTAAATGGCTGTTTTATGTCAAGAATGCTGGGGAAGCATTTTGACCGTCTTGTGATTAAGGTCGTGGAGACCTAACTGATAAAGTTGCAACTGCTGACGGAGAGTCAATGGAGGACGTCTCGCGTAGCAAGGTCGACCGAGGTCTTGACCAGCCTCGGTTCGATTAAAATGGTGAGCTTCCGGTACGGTGGATGAGGGACCAAGGAAGCGGCCTATGAGTGAAGCGCTAGGTCACCTGCGAAGGATCCTAGAGGGTGCTGACCATACGGTGCTCGGGCTCTGGGTCGCCTAGGATACCCACGCGTGCGTCGAGGAAGATATTGGAACAAGGAGTAAGAGTTGTTTTGTGAAACCGGGCATGGATCTGGTTGACTGACCTTGCTGGTCCTCAACGGATGAGTCCATGGCTCTTTTATATGGATCTGTTGGTTGATCTTGCTGATCTTCAACGAGAGTCCATCTTGATAAGTGATTATATTGCCGAGTATTATGGGCTAGGAACTATGGAAACGGCCTCTGTGTGGACAGGTGGTGAGCGTTCTAGTTGCCAATGATGCCATAGATACTCTGATGAAGGAATGATGGGAAATTATGAATCAACTGGATAAATTGGGAGATTGTGATCAGTGGTACTATGGTTTCATTAAAGGATTGTTTTAAAGTTAGCTGATGCTAAGAAAAAGGCAATTTTCATATTGGGTGTGTAAGTGGTGTGGCTAGTTTTATGTTTGCATGAAATTCCGGCTAGGGGGCCTCGGAACTCTTTTCCTTGGTACCCGGGACAAAACCTAACCAAATTCCAAATTGGATCCCATCACTACAGTGGTTGGGCGGTTGGCTAACCCATGGGATCGGATGGGGTTAGGCTGGACTGATGGATCCATAAATCGAGACTCAACTTGTTTTTACGATAGATAAAGTAAATCCCGGATAGAAATTGTTCTATGGATAGGAATCAACGGCTGTGCCTCTTGATGGGGAAAAAAGCGTTGATCCCAATGATCCAAGTGCAAGTTTCTACCTTGATTTGACCAAGTACCGTTAAAGGTGCAGTCAGATCAGTTGATCCGTAATGATCTTGACTACGTTAGAGTAAAGAGTTATCCTGGTGGAATCGCCCATGCTTTCCGAGTAAAGGAAGTTTTTCCAGTTTCGGTTTTGGACAAACCGACGGATTAGTCTCTTGTCCGGATATCCGTGGGCGAGGCCCCGAGTGTGAGACCCCTACCCACGCATGATGTGCTACTTCCGCTGCTAGTACCCCGAATCCGTTGATCGGTGGGGAACAGGGATCTCACAGTTGGTATCAGAGCCGCTTTTGAAAGCTAATAAAGATAATTAAATTCTTATCTGAAATTGGTAATAAGAATTCAGAAACAGCATTTTCATAATGTATTTTCATCCCGTAAGCTTCTTTAATGAAGAAATTTTAATCAAAGAAATTGTTTTTATAGATGGAAGTTCCACATTTATCTGGTATTCCCGACCTCACCCAGTCTCAAGATATGATTGCATTTGCCTTCGAGCATCTCATCTCTTCCGCTTCAACTCAAACAAGCCGAGTAAGACTTGCACGCCATTTCAAGGATTTATATTTTCCTACCCCAGTGGAGAGAATACAACATAAGTGGGTTGCAGGGCAATATGTCCACGCTCATTGCAACCGCCGTACAATGCTGTGGCAGAATCTCTCATTGACTATGATCCTGTTAAAGCTGAAAATGGTGCGTGGTGTCATTCTATATCATTCGACACCTCAAAATTTCAGACTTTCATGTCAAATTTATAGACTCCTTAGTCGATTTATCCCTAAGGAGAAAATAATAATTTCCTTCGCAGTTAGAGAACTTATGTAACAGGGCATGACTATGGCCCAGTACCGTCGTCTTATACGTCTCTCGAAGAGATTTTGAATTTTGGAGCCGAACCACTCTATGTAATTATTGCAACTTGTATATAAATATACAAATGTTTTTTTTTCGGACGATCGGATAAAGAAAAATCTATTTATCAGACTTAAGTCATAGATCTCCAATAAGATCAACTGAGGAGCAAATTATGTCAAAAGTTTATCAAGACGCACAAAAAGGTTGTAATTGTTTGATATAATTCATACAAATTGTTAATTCAAATTAAAATTCGTAAATTAGTAATTGGGTCTTCAATTGGAAGTACCGCAATTGTATGGAACCCTGACTTGCTTGAGACCTAGACATGATGGTATTTACCTTATAGTTTCGAGTATCATGACTATCCGTATATACCGAGGGTATAACTGCAGCTCTTTACCGATAGTATATACGAGTAAATCTAAGACTTGAAATTATAAGCGTTAATGCTATCCAGATGATGATTTCGAATGTGGTTGATATGATTTTTAATTCTGTTTGAGAATTGATGAATTGAATTGGATTCTGATTGAAAAATGACGATTTTCGAAATTTAGTTGAAATGTAATAAGCTGAGCGAAACCACAATGAGGATGAATGGGACGAGTCCCAGTGATGATATTCATAACTGGAATGATGATAATGATTTCAGCAAATCACTATGAGATTAGTGGATTGTGCTGTCAGATTGCTACTGTTAACACTTGAGACGGTAGATTAAGTTAAGGGATGACAAATTGAGAACTTGCTTAACTAAAATTCCTATGGAGGAATGTTCAGAAGGAAAATTTTCAGACTAATGGACCATTATCGTGTTAAAGATATGAATGATATGATCTGAATGAATTGTTATTTAATGATGAGTTCTATATAAGGGATAATTATCCCCGTATTCTGTTGGGTTGACCAGAATATAAGGAACCCCAGAATAAATTGGATCTTAAGAAAAAGAGTTGTCCTCTACCTTGCGAGATGAGGACATCTCGCACTTTTCAAGTGGGGTAGAATGTAAGATTCTCCCCCAGCCTTAGAGGTATACAGGAGTAAGAATCTCCCTTTCTGATCTTATAATTATTCTCTCTCTAAAATAAAAGAAAGATTCTGTTTAAAAAAGGAAGAACCTTTTTCCTGAATACTTCTCAAGAGTCCCACCTGTTTTAAGATTCAGAACAATGAGTTCAGAAGTGAGAATCGATGTTTTGGATATCAAGGTTTTGGTCTTCATTCGAGTACGACCCAAAAGAAGTTCTTTATCTCTTGGGAAGAAGTTATCTCCCAGATATTGTGGACCAAAGAAAGTAGGTGATTTAGCTTACGAACTTCTTTTATCTCCTCATCTCAAAGTTTGAATGCCTCCTATAGAAAAATGTGCCAAACCCAAATCATGGAAAGACGGTAAAACTTCAGTGGCAAGTTACCGTTGGCTTCTAAGTTACGCTAGCTCCTTCCTTTATATAAGTCGTAACTTTTACTTGTCGTTCACAGTAATCTTACTTCCATCGATCTCCTTTCTTTCTTAATCTCCTTCATGGCTTGGCAACAAGAATTAGTTTTATCCATGATGATTTCTCACCTTCAAGACGCAAGGGAGTCTGTGAAGAAAGATTTTATAGAGCAGTATGAGCGCTCACTTTTCCCTCACTTGGGAACTTCTGTAGCGCAGACAAAATGGCGGACCTATCAAGACATAACTAGGGTAACACCCTGGGGTCAGCAGCACTTTCGTAACAATGTCCGCTTGGCCATGGTTATTGAAGCTTTGGGTTTGGGTCCCCGATACTACTGCGTCATGAGATCAAGGCATCCTGGGTTTTCTGAGCGGGTCTTCTTACTGGCGTGTTTTCTTCCTCATGAGAAGATATGCCTTTACCCCGTTTTTGGCTTGCCTCTCAGAGGTCCTTTTCTTAGAACACCTCATACCACTGAGATAGGCGCAGCAATAACCCACAGAATCATTCCCATAGATGAGTTACCTTATACTTGTGCAGCTTGTGAGGACTGCTTTTGTGACCATATGATGGACGGGCTTATGGAAGTGTAAAGAGTTCCTCTATCTTTACTGTATAAGTTCCGAGAATGAATAAAGTTTAAATCTTGTTCGTATTTTGAATCTTGCTCTCTTTAAGACTTATCTTGGTGGTTAATCTTGATTAAAATTTTTCTCTAAGTCTCATATTCGTGCATCTTGCGAAATTATCCCAGTTTGCGAGATGAGGACATCTCGCATTTTTTTAAGTGGGGTAGAATGTAAGATTCCTCCCCCACCCCCTTTTTGATGTCTAGTATCTTTCCCTGTAATCAATCCCTCTTCAGAAATATAAAGACCTTGTTTCTATCTGTTTTAGCCTAGAGAGAGAAAAATATTCTAGAGAGAGAATATTCAGATTTTGAATATTTTTGGATAGAAAAATATCTCTTCTAATTCAGATGAGTTCCCCTGAAACAGAAATTCAAAAAGAATTTTCCAATGTGCAATTGGAATTAATTGAAAATAGCTATAAAGAACCTTAGCCTAAGGGTCTAGATTTTCAGAAATCTTTAGACTATGGTCCAATTAAGGTTCCTATGGACCAATAGCATCAATCCATGTGTAGGGAGGAGATAAATCCACCTTGTAAAAAGAAAATACCCAAAATTGAGTAAATGCTCACATGAGGTGAAGAGTTGAAAATGTACAAGGTTTATTAGTAAAAAAACTATGAGCAATATTAAAAGTATGACATATGTAAGGAAGAGGAGTTCTTTAAAGGAGGTGCATATTTCACATAAGATGAAGAGTTGAAAATGTACAAGGTTTATTAGTAAAAAATTATGAGCAATATTAAAAGTATGACATATGTAAGGAAGAGGAGTTCTTTAAAGGAGGTGCATATTTCACATAAGATGAAGAGTTGAAAATGTACAAGGTTTATTAGTAAAAAACTATGAGCAATATTAAAAATATGACATATGTAAGGAAGGGGAGTTCTTTAAAGGAGGTGCATATTTCACATGCTTGAATGAGTTTTAAACTCATAAAAATTGAGATATTTCATCTCTCCTCTCTCCTCATTCAAGTCTAGTTCCAAAAAGTTAGCTTAACTGACCTAAAAATGGTCAAATATTGACCAAACTGATTTAGAAAATTCTAGAATCAGTTTGTTTGGTTAGGAGCTCAATTTTTCCTATAAATAGAAGTCTCACCCTTGTTGAAAAATATATAGTGTTTATGCATCGTTACTCTACTCCACCTAAGCCAAGAACTGTGAATTCATTTAATAATTCACTAGTTTTTGGAGCTTCCCTCTTTCTTCAATCCCTATTAGTGGCTCCATCAACATACTTAACCAATTGATTGGTTGGGGGCCTCTACCGTGAACAAAGAATCAAGCAAGTTGTAAGGTAATTAGTGAATATTCATCTTTCTATAATTTCTCAATGTTTCTCTCTTCTCAACTCCTCTCAAGCTTGAGAAGTTTAATTGGTATGGTTTTTTTTTTAAATGCTATTGAAGTTTGAATAGTAGTGAAGAGTTACATAATTTAATAAATGCTATTGAAGTTAATTTGCATTTATGTTTAAATTCTAATGATTCTTATGTAAATTCTCTCTCTCACTCAAGAAATGGTCATACTCATGACCCATTCTCAATCCAAATCAAGCTTTTCATAAAGCTTTTCCTTAACCCAAGATAAAGCTATGCTTGAGGCCAAATTAATGGCTTTTTCTTATGCTTTTAGTTTATGTATATTGATGATTCAATCCATTATGGATTAAGGATCCAATTAGAGAATCATTTTAATTATTTCCTTAATGATAAGCTTTATCCCTTAGAAAAATTGAGATTTATCAGTCATAGCAGCGGAGCTATGGCAAAATTTTTATAAAAATTATGCATAAAAAATTTTCATTCAAAGCATAAAAAGAGGACTTCCTACCATATTCTAGGAATCATCATCCTAGATTAATTGAAAGAATTTCATTATAATCATGGAGAAATTGAATTTTAATATTATGCATAAAGGATAAATTTTTATATCAAAAGTGTTATTTTTACCATTTTTATTTTCATGCATAGAAGTATGCATAATGGATAAATTTTTATATCAAAAGTGTTACTTTTATCATTTTTACTTTCATGCATAGAAGTATGCATAAAGGATAAATTTTTATATCAAAAGTGTTATTTTTACCATTTTTATTTTCATGCATAGAAGTATGCATAATGGATAAATTTTTATATCAAAAGTGTTACTTTTATCATTTTTATTTCATACATAGAAGTATGCATAAAGGAAAATTTTTATATCAAAAGTGTTACTTTTATCATTTTTAATTTTCATGCATAGAAGTATGCATAAAGGAAAAATTTTTATATCAAAAGTGTTACTTTTATCATATTGGATTTCATGCATATAGGTATGCATAAAAGATATTCTTTTTATACTAAAAGTATGATTTTCCTCATAAATGGATTTTATGCTTAACTTAGATGCATAAGAGAAATTCTTTTATTCTAAAAGTATAATTCCCTACCAAATTGAAATCATGCATAAGAAGATGCATAAAAGATTGATTTTAATTTCGAAAGTGTTAGTCTCCTTAAATGGAATTTATGTATAAATAAATGTGTAGAGAAATCTTATATCAAATAAAAGAATTCTCTTTTTAAAAAAAAAAAGATATGAAATGTGATAGGATGTGATAAGAGGTGTGATAAGAGGTGATAAGATGCTTATGAAATAAGTTAGGATGTGATAAGATGAATTAAGATGTGTATGGGGGGATGAGGTAAGAAGTGTATGTGATAGGATAAGATGTATATGGGTTGTGATAGGGCGAGAATGGATGTGATGTAAAAGATTAGATGTGAAAGTATATGGGGTTATATAAATGGGAATGTGAAAAGATGTATGTATGTGGATGTGTGGATATGGAGATGGGAGTGTGGATGTATGAACATGAAAATGGATATATGCATGAAGATGTATATGCATAGATGTAAATGTGGATGTAGATGTGGATGTATAGATGTGAATGGATGTGGATGTATAGATGTGAATGGAAATGTGGATGTGGATGTATGTGAATGTGAATGTAGATGTGGATGTATGTGAATGTGAATGTAGATGTGAATGTGGAATGTGGATGTATAGATGTGAATGTGGAATGTGGATGTGGATGTATGTATGTATGTGGATGTAGATGTGGATGTATGGATGTGTATGTATGAATGTGGATATGGGATGTGGATGTATAAATGAGGATGTGAAAATGGAGGTAAGCATGTAGATGTGGATGCATGTATGTGAATGTAGATGTGGATGCATGTATGTGAATGTAGATGTGAATGTGGAATGTGGATGTATAGATGTGGATGTATGGGAATGTGGATGTGGATGTATGTGAATGTGAATGTAGATGTGGATGTATAGATGTGAATGTGGAATGTGGATGTGGATGTATGTATGTATGTGGATGTAGATGTGGATATATGGATGTGTATGTATGAATGTGGATATGGGATGTGGATGTATAAATGAGGATGTGAAAATGGAGATAAGCATGTAGATGTGGATGTATGGATGTGAATGTGGATGTGGATGTGGATGTATGGATGTGGATATGGATGTGAATATATGATATGTGATGTGAAGGAATCTGAAGTGAAGAGATGGAAAAGGAGGTGATTGGATGAGTACACATATACATGGAATGTGGAATAAGTAATGTGGATTAATGAGAGATAATGTGGAAAAATGAGAGTTAATATAGAAACTGTATTTGTAAACTGTTTGTAAATGCTGTTTGTAAATGGCTGTTTTATGTCAAGAATGCTGGGGAAGCATTTTGACCGTCTTGTGATTAAGGTCGTGGAGACCTAACTGATAAAGTTGCAACTGCTGACGGAGAGTCAATGGAGGACGTCTCGCGTAGCAAGGTCGACCGAGGTCTTGACCAGCCTCGGTTCGATTAAAATGGTGAGCTTCCGGTACGGTGGATGAGGGACCAAGGAAGCGGCCTATGAGTGAAGCGCTAGGTCACCTGCGAAGGATCCTAGAGGGTGCTGACCATACGGTGCTCGGGCTCTGGGTCGCCTAGGATACCCACGCGTGCGTCGAGGAAGATATTGGAACAAGGAGTAAGAGTTGTTTTGTGAAACCGGGCATGGATCTGGTTGACTGACCTTGCTGGTCCTCAACGGATGAGTCCATGGCTCTTTTATATGGATCTGTTGGTTGATCTTGCTGATCTTCAACGAGAGTCCATCTTGATAAGTGATTATATTGCCGAGTATTATGGGCTAGGAACTATGGAAACGGCCTCTGTGTGGACAGGTGGTGAGCGTTCTAGTTGCCAATGATGCCATAGATACTCTGATGAAGGAATGATGGGAAATTATGAATCAACTGGATAAATTGGGAGATTGTGATCAGTGGCACTATGGTTTCATTAAAGGATTGTTTTAAAGTTAGCTGATGCTAAGAAAAAGGCAATTTTCATATTGGGTGTGTAAGTGGTGTGGCTAGTTTTATGTTTGCATGAAATTCCGGCTAGGGGGCCTTGGAACTCTTTTCCTTGGTACCCGGGACAAAACCTAACCAAATTCCAAATTGGATCCCATCACTACAGTGGTTGGGCGGTTGGCTAACCCATGGGATCGGATGGGGTTAGGCTGGACTGATGGATCCATAAATCGAGACTCAACTTGTTTTTACGATAGATAAAGTAAATCCCGGATAGAAATTGTTCTATGGATAGGAATCAACGGCTGTGCCTCTTGATGGGGAAAAAAGCGTTGATCCCAATGATCCAAGTGCAAGTTTCTACCTTGATTTGACCAAGTACCGTTAAAGGTGCAGTCAGATCAGTTGATCCGTAATGATCTTGACTACGTTAGAGTAAAGAGTTATCCTGGTGGAATCGCCCATGCTTTCCGAGTAAAGGAAGTTTTTCCAGTTTCGGTTTTGGACAAACCGACGGATTAGTCTCTTGTCCGGATATCCGTGGGCAAGGCCCCGAGTGTGAGACCCCTACCCACGCATGATGTGCTACTTCCGTTGCTAGTACCCCGAATCCGTTGATCGGTGGGGAACAGGGATCTCACATTATTCCTATACGAATGGTACAACCACGTGACCTTCTAGATGATTTGTACTATGGGGATGCATCCACAACAGCACTGCATGTAGAGGAAGTCTCAATGGAGGATTTAACACTCGAATCTGCTAATGATGCTGATAAGGAAGATGGATGGGACTCTGATTTTGATGATGATGTGATAATCCCCGAGGAAAAATTAGGAAAGGCACGCCTACTCTTGAGAGGAAGGGAGGTTCAAATAGAGATCCCTCAAAGCCGACCTAAACGTAAATGCTGTAAGAGCCATAAGAGAATCCGTAAACAAGATGAGAGGGAACGATGTAAGAGAAAACAAAAAGAAGACGAGGAGTTTAAGAATGAACACTCTCGACCACCACCTCACTTCTCAGGAAAGAATGGATATCTATACTATTTCCAAGCACAAGATAGTATCAAAGACCAAGTAAAACGATCAGATGGATTCCAACCAGGAGAAAAGTTAGAAACTGTTAGCAAAAATCGTAAAAAAAAATGAAGAAACCAAAACAAAAACTCAAGTCTCAAACCGATTCAAAAGAGAGTGTCGGAAGTGCAAAGATAACGGTTGAACAAAAAACTCTAACGCAAGATTGCAAAAGAGAGCTCAAAATCGCATGGTCTTCAATTAGTGATGACTCAAGTGGACAAGAACAAGGTCTCAATGTTTCCCCCAACTTCACACAGTACACTCTTCAAGATCGGAAGATTGTTCTTCAACAGCCCATACGACAAAAGCCAAGCATGCCAGGGGTTTCATATGATGGTCCAAAAGATGCAAAAAAAAATGATATCGCTAAGCCAGGATAAGAGCCTCGCTATGGGTGGATTGCCACAGACTTGTCCTTAGAGGAGGAGAAGTTATTAATTCAAACAATAAAGGAGTATCGCGATGTTTTTGCTTGGAGTTATAAAGACCTCAAAGGAGTTGATCCAAGTATATGTCAGCATACAATTCCATTGCGAGAGGATGAAAAGCCTTCCAAGCAACGTCCTTATACTTACAATGAGAATTTTGCACGAAAGATAAGAGAAGAAATAGACAAGCTCTTAGAGGAAAAATTTATCTATGAGATTGAACACACTGAATGGGTCTCCCCTATTGTAGTGGTGCCCAAGAAAAATGAAAAACTTCGAGTGTGTGTAAACCTCAAGAAGGTAAATGCAGCTACTGTACGTGATCATTACCCACTTCCAATCACGGAACATGTTTTGGAACGAGTTGCATGAAAAAAGGCATATAGTTTCTTGGATGGATTCTCCGGTTAAAATCAAGTGTCAATTGATCCAAAGGATCAACACAAGACAGCCTTTGCTACTGAAGATGGCATCTTTGCCTATCGTGTTATACCATTTGGTCTAACAAATGCACCTGCAACCTTTCAGCGGTTAATGAGTCATGTATTCAAGGAGTACCTTAGGCTATTTCTTGAGATCTTCATGGATGATTTATGTGTTCACTCACAAGAGTGTGATGATCATATAGAACACCTCAGACTTGTGTTTCAAAAGTGTCAAGTTTATCGTATATGCTTGAATCCTGACAAGTGCAAATTCATGGTAAGACAAGGGAAAATTTTGGGCCATATTGTTTCTCGCAATGGGATTTCAACAGATATGGATAAAATTGATGTCATTGTCTCATTACCTCGGCCTATCAACCCTAAAAGGGTACAAATATTCATGGTACATTGTGGCTATTATCATCGATTCATCCAGACCATTATATGCTCTTCTTGTAAAGTTTAATTGGACTGACGAGTGTGAGGAATCCTTTGAAAAGTTGAAGCAAGCATTAGTGACTGCACCCATCTTACGAGCACCAGATTGGAACCAAATCTTTCATGTCCATATTGATGCTTCAAACTTTGCATTTGGATGTATTTTGGCTCAATCGGGAGAACATAATAAGGATTTCCCAATCTCATATGCTAGTCGACAGTTGAACAATGCTGAGAAGAATTATACCATAACAGAAAGAGAAGGTTTCTCCATGATATATGCAGTGAAAAAGTTTTGCCATTACCTTTTGGCAAACAAATTTATATTTTTTGTGGACCATCAAGCACTACTATATTTGGTGAATAAGCCTTGTGCAACTGGAAGGATTGTGAGGTGGTTTGTCATACTTCTTGAGTTTGATTTTGAAGTGGCAGTCCAAAAAGGAACAACTCATCTTAGGGCAGATCATTTGTCTCGAATCACCTCTGGAGAAGCTCCTGTGGGTGTGGATGATGATATGTTAGATTCAACACTTTTCCTTGTAGAGATAGCTCCTAAATGGTCTGAACCCATCTTAGAAATTTTGACAAGTGGGCAGATACAACTAGCGGGTCCTAATGTGGACCTATGGCGACCATTCAAGTTAATCTCAGGGAGATTATATCGTCAGGGTAATGCTGGAGTGTTGCGGCTTATACCTAACCCTGACCAATATGAGGAGATCTTGGAATGGACACATGAGGGTATTGGTGGAATCCATGCATCAGCTACTACTTGTGTGCAATGTATAACTCAGGATGGGCAATGGTGGCCTACCATGCATGCGGATGCTGAAAAGGGAGAGAAGAGTAGGCAAAGTTTATTATACAAGGGCACAGGCCCAAGCAAGCAATATTGATCCATTTCATTACGATCAACATGTGCAGGATGGTCAGGAGAGTCCACTCTCTGAAAAACGAGCAGTAGACCAACGGGGGGAGAATTCTGGAGCAGCAAGGGGAAGGCAAGTGAGGCAATTGTTAGGGGCTTTACTTTTGGCACGAAGATCTGCAAGAGTACGAAGAAGTCTCCAGTTTGACCCACTACAGCCTACAAGGGGCTACGAGGCAAAGACCTAGGAGACCACCAGAGCTGACCCTCATGGCTCAACCACCTCTCAACCCCACGGTCAAAGCCGCTAAAATTCAGAGGAGGGCCCAAGGAAGATGCAGATTGCCATGTAGCTTAGCTTGAAACTAGATGGCAAGCAAGCAGTTATCCGACTTTATACAATGATCCAATTAAACTTCAGCAATTTGCAGCCACATTAGAAGGTAAAGCATGAGCTCATTTAGCCAGTATGGTATACCACATTTTGTCCATTATAATGCTTTGAGGACATCATTTTTTGCAGAGGTTTAGGAAGGAAAAGACTCCAACCGATGTTTTGAGAAAACTCAGGGAGTCAGGGACATTAGGCAAAAGAATATGTTGGTGGAAGACTATGCTCAAAAATTCAAAAATTTGGTTGAGAGATTGCAGGGCAATGAAAGACCCACTAATGAGATGTTGGCAGGATATTTCTTGAAAGGATTAAGGCGTAGTTTGAAGAATATTGTGGCAAGAATTGACATTGCTGGAGGAATCAATGATCTTGTTGCTGCTACAGCAAGAGTTGAAAAGAGGCTGGGTAGTATGACAAAAGCAAAGAGTAGTAGAGATAACAGTTCTAATTCCGAAGAAGGGTCAGATGCAACATCCAATTCAGACAAGGAGGAGGATTCAGATACATCATCAGAAAGTGATGACACTACTACATGATAGCCTAATACCGGTGCTTGTACCGATGTCATTAAACGGGGTCTAAAAAAGCCCTGTCATCGGTATAAACCCCGATATCTACGCTGGAACCACGACATCGGTATAAGCGTCGGCCATTAATATCGGCACTTATACCGGCACCTATACCGGTGCAAATACCGACGAAAGTACCGGTGTTAATACCGCCAAATATACCAGCGTGTATACCGGCAGATATACCGGCTACAGTACCGACAGATATACCGGCAGATTTATCAGCGAATATACCGGCGGGTATACCGGCACCTATACCGGGGGATATACCGACGCCAGAGCGAAAAATTTTTTTAGACAGAATGGTGTTACCTGGCTATTGCCTGGCTATTAAGAGGACTCAACAGCAGTAAACAGACAGCACCATTCTGTCTAAAATAGAGCACAAAAGACAACCGTGCTCGTTTTTTTATTTTTCAGATAAACAAGAAATTAAACATTACTCATGAATATTTTGATCATATACCAATAGTTTGAAGGTCTTACATTATGGTAATGCCTCCCAATTGATGGTCTCTCCTTCTTCTTCAAGCATCTCAAATAAGGCCACAAGGCCATGTTTGTGAGCGTACTTCTCTTCTCGCCTACTTGGTGGGCGATTCATGGCCAACTCCTACATAAACGATTAACAATTACAACTTTTAGAAACCAACATTTAGCCCACATACATACATTTAGATAAACAAAATTGCTACAAATACTTACGAATTCATGGTGCATGGTTTCGTAACCACCACTCCCAAGATGAGAAGCCCCTACTGTTTGGAGTCTTGTCCTTGCCGCCTCTCTTTGTTGTTGAAACCTCTCTGGTGTCTCTGTGAGCTCCTGAGCTATGGCTTCCCACTCCCTATCATCTAGCCAAACAGGTTTCTCTTTCCCCTCTCTAAATGCATCCCTCGCCTCTGACGTACGATGCCCCATCAAAATGCGAGCTGTATATTGTATCCACTCATTAGAGACGACATTCATAGGGTCAGATGGCTGAAACTCTTGCTTTATCTTTGTATTTATGTAATTTTTCTTCTCCTTATCTTGCTGATCCCATAAAGTCATAACAGAGTTGTGAAACTGTATAGTGCACAATTATCGAATTCGTGTCTTCATTGCCTTCCCTGCACTATTCTTATAGATAGTAGCTCTAATGTCTTCAGTGAGGCAATCCTTTATTGCTATGGGGAGCACAAATTGTAGAAACTTGTGCCAATCATGACTCTTGAGGCCACTAAGATCATCATCCTTTGTAAATGCACTTTTCAAGCAATGCATACAACCTATAGGAGTCCGAAACTCTGAAATTGTCCTCTTCACTTGTTATTCCTCCATCTTACTAAAAACCCATGGGGCTCTTGGAAGTAGCACCTTTCCATTGGGTCTAGTGCGAGCCCACAACTCTTGCATGCAACCTATCTCTTCTAAGTCATCCCTTTGGCCTTTAGTCTCCTTTTTTCCTGTCATGGTCTTCCACAGAATGTCAGCTACATTCTTGAAAATATGCATCGGGTCAAGCAAATGGTTTATAAGGAGATCACTCCAATAGGGGAGTTGGTGAAAGATAGAGAGCCTCTTCATCCCAAGACATGCCAAGTTGCCACATTCCTCCCATTTGATCTTCCAATCGCTTGCCTTCAAGGAGGTCTTCCTAGATTACCATCCCGCAATTCATGATTTTCTGAAAGATACTTAACATGTCCTTGGTAGACATTCTTTCATAATGCTTTTGAGTATCTTGAATCAAGTCGAGGACCACATAGAGGACATGCATTATAACCCGATATAGACAAACCTGAGCATTCTCCATAGCCAGGCCAATCATGCATTGTCCACATGAGAATACCTTGCACAGTTGCAAGTCTTTGGCCACTCTGCTGCTTTGACATGTCCACTTCAATTCCGTTCCACAAGGTACGTAACTCATCAGTAAGTGGTGCCAAATATACATCCATGTTCTTCACCTTGTACTTTCCTGGAACTATTAATGAGAGCAACAAATGATCTTTCTTTATTGCTAACCATGACGGAAGATTATAATTCACAAGGCAAACAGGCCATGTGCTCCATGAAGAGCTCCTTAAACCAAAAGGGTTTACACCATCCATTGCTAGGCCAAGACGGAGGTTACGAGGATCTTCCCTAAAAGCTGGCCATTTCTCTTCAATGTGTCTCCATGCGGGTGAATCAGCAGGCACACGCATCACTTCATCTGTGGATCGAGTTGTGGCATGCCATGTCATCAAGCTTGCTATAGATTTGCACCTGAACATGCTTTTTATTCTTGGGATGATTGGAAAGTGCCTAAGAACCTTTACCGGGACAGCTTCCCCCTGAACATCTTCTCTATATCTGTTAGAGCCACAATGGGGACATTCTTGCAAATGCTCATATTCATGGCGGAAGAGGCAACAATCATTGCGACAAGCATGAATATTATTGTAATCCATGCCTATGGATTTCAATAACTTCTTGGCATCTGCACGAGATGGAGGCATCTCGTTGTCGTATGGCAATATCTGGTCTTTCAAAAGCCTGCAAGTATGGCAATATCTAATCATTACTATTAAGATTTAGTCAAATACAAGTTGAAAATTTATCATATTTCAACATTAGGTGTAATCTCCAAAAATCCCTTACTTGAAGAGTTCAGTGACACTTGTATTAGACCATCCAAAAATTGACTGTAAATTTAGCATCGTAAGAGATGCACGCAATACAGATATCTTGGCACCATTGTATAGTGGAAGGCGTACAAGTTTATGCATGGCCTCTTCCTCTGGTTCATAATTTGACCGTTGAGAATGTCGTGGTTGATGATCTTCACGTTCATGCTCCTCGAAGAGAACTTCTTGTTGCTCGATAAAGGCATCCAACATTTCCTCCATTGAACCTTCTTCCATTCCGCGACCTTCTTCCATTCCCTCGGGTGCTGTTAATTGAGCTCCATCTGTCACTCCCTCCTTCGATATTCTCATCCTTTGTTGGGGACGAGAATTCATAGGCGTAATGTTATCAAGATGCAGCTGCACACTTGCTTGGTTGTACGATTGAAACCGTAAATTTTGTAAGCGCTCCATTGGAAATATGCCAGCGTCATGAATATGCTGGTTGCAAATCCTTCGTTTTTGAAAGATTTTGGTACTTACATCGCATGCATGGACACGCTATTCTCTCTTCAAGATTGAGGCTCCATCTAGCAAGATAACATGTATATGTAGCTCATTAAATGCAAATCATTATGCATTACACAAAGCATTATGTAAACCATAAAACAGGGCTTCTTTTTCCCAGCCGTGAGGGAGATTTTAAAAATAACATTTAAAGCGTCAAACGGGCTTCTTTTCCCCAGCCGTTGAGGGAGATTTTAAAAATAACATTTAAAGTGTCAAACGGGCTTCTTTTCCCTAGCCGTTGAGGGAGATTTTAAAAATAACTTTTAAAGCGTCAAACGGGCTTCTTTTCCCCAGCCGTTGAGGGAAATCAAGTATACATTAGCGATGTTTAGGCATATACATTAGCTTATGGATATGTGCTTTAGGCAATTACATTCTCGGGGGGTCCACTATATGGAAGCCCCTCCTACGACGTGCGTTCAAGCGGTATTTAAAAATCCCCTTATCTGTGAATTTTGAGCTAATAAAACTACCCCTTTTTCTTTATAAACTTACGGTTTTTTTTCCAAAGTACAATTAAAATACCCCACTTGTAATTGTATTTCTGTAAATTTACCCAATATTTTGGATTAAAAAAACCCCACCTAATGATCGCACGTGGTAGACTTACATATTTTGAGGTGCACCCCCCGAGATTACATTAGAGTATATACATATAGACATAGCGTTCACATGCATGTCTTAGACATTAGATTTCAAGTCGAAAAAGAGACCGAAACGCCTTGGGTATGCGCCAAAAAGAAAATCTCTCTCTCTCTCTCTCTTGCAAAGTGTGTGTGTGTGTGTAAAGACAAATAAGCACATACATTAATTTCTTATGCACTCACATATATGCTAATATTAGCATATATGTGCATAAAACAACAAGCTTGCATACTCAATTTTAATTAAAAATTATAAATTGAGAACAAATTAAAAACAACAAGCTTGCATACTCAATTTCAATTAAAAATTATAAATTGAGAACAAAAAGAGAAGTAATATTAATAAAACAACATAATTGGTAATATGCTTACCTCTCAAATGTGGATTGGATAGTGCGTGTTCGAAGCAGGTCTGCAAGGTAGGACACACGTGGAAGAAACAAACCTACACACACATTGCATACATTAGTAATAGATTCACATACACAAGCTCTCTCACTCTCTACATCTCTCACAACACACACATACAAATCTTCTCTCCATACATAATTAAGAAGGTAAGAAGAAGGATGGAGAGAGGGGAATGAGATATACACACACATCACACATTTAACCTAATCTCCATTTACCCTAATCTCTCCACACACACACACACACACACATAAGAAGATGAGGAGAGAGGGAGAGGCAAAATGCCATAAGAAGATGAGGAGATGGGGAGAGGCAAACCGTCCAAGGAGAGAGAGAGAGAGGGAGATCTACACACACACTTCACTAAGTCTCTCCACACACACACACACACACACAACAAGAGTGGGTTGAATGGAAGAAGGCAAACGCTTAAGGGAGATGGATGCATACCTTCTCTGGATGCAGTTCGACGCCACGCAAAACAGAGAACAATAGGTTCTCGGCTGTAAAAAACTTACGGGCGTCGGTATATCCGTCGTCGGTATATCCATCGGTATATGCGTAGGTATATCCATCGGTATATCCGTTGGTATACCCATCGGTATAACCGTCGGTATACGAACTTTTGAAAATTACCCACCCAACTTTTCGCCTTCAAGTTTAGGACGTACATACCGACGTTCGACATTTGCGTCAGTGTTCTAATGTCGGTATGCCCTAAACCTCTAGTAGTGTGAAGAGGAGGATAAAAGAAAAAGAAAGGAGAGAAGTAAGACGAAAAAATAGAAGGATAAGCATCCCAAAGAGGCGGACTTGGTAAGTAAGTTGAAAAAGTTTAGGTATTTTGTGGTAGCACCAAAGGAGCAGCAGTATTGTCACATTTGTGAAAGGGATGGTCACAGCACAGCTCAATGTTGGTACAATCCTAAAAGCAGAGGACAGCACCTACACCTAATGCAGGAAGAGGAAGAGTTGATGTAGGAGCAAATCAAGCAGCTCCATTCAGGGGAAGATCACCATTTCAGAGGCCTAGACCTTCAAGACCACCATGGAGGGAGCAGGAGAATAATGAGAGGAGACCACCAGGTGCTATGCCTTGTGTGTACTGTGGTGCACCAGATCATTGGGTAGGCCTGAATTGTGCATTGTGGGTTAGGCATAGAGAAGAACAGGGAATGCATGTGCTAAGGTATAATCAGGGTAACCAGCAAGGAGGACAGCAACAGCAACAACAACAGCAACAGCAACAGCAATAGAATCAGCAAAACTAGCTCAAGCTAATGTACTTTTGGTTGATCTCTCAGATCAACAGTAGGAGTATGATGGTGTTAGTCAACCAACTCAGGAGCAGCACAAGCAAGAACATAAGAAAGAGTGGGTTTGTGATTGTAATGAATGCATGCAAGTTAATGATGTTGAAGTCATGGCTATCACTAGATCCAAAGCAAAGGGACCAATAGATTGGAAGGAGTAGAAAGGAATTAGGGATCAGGTACAGAAGCAGATTCAGAAGGAGCAAAGGAAGCAGGTTGTGCCTGCATCGGAGTCAAAAAGTCAGTCCGACCAACAGCAAAACAAAAGGACAACATTAAACTTGAGGTGAATCAGGACAAAGATTGGTTTGAGGTACTCATCAACTCTCCCTTACAATTGTCATTGGATCAGTTATTATGCTTGGTGCCTGCTTTTAAGGAGAAGTTGTTGAGGAAACTTCAAGATCAGGATGATTAATTATTGGTTCATCAAATAGGGTCCCCAGTAGTAAACAACATTGATCCAGCAGATGTTGATTTTTTTGTGCCTGTAATCAAAGTTCAGTATGAGGGTAGGATTTTTGAAGATGTATTGTTGGATGGAGGATCCAGAGTAAATATTTTATCTGAAGTTGTTTATACACAAATGGGCTTGGGAAAGTTGGCCCCAGCACCTTTTCAGGTGAAGATGGCAGATCAAACAAGAGTACAACCGTCAAAGCAGCAACATATTGGAATTGCAGGTATGACCTTCTTAGTCAATATTTTGTGGTCATTTGAATGTCAGATTTAGCATCCTCTTATGAAATACTGCTGGGAAGACCT
Organism: Cibotium barometz; assembly: GCF_041138505.1. Classification (NCBI taxonomy): domain Eukaryota; kingdom Viridiplantae; phylum Streptophyta; class Polypodiopsida; order Cyatheales; family Cibotiaceae; genus Cibotium; species Cibotium barometz. The sequence continues at coordinate 43,615,647 of NC_141086.1, forward strand.
TGGCTCAGAATGGCCAAAGTCAGACAAGATTGGGGAGAGAATGTGGTTGTTGTGAGAAAAGGGAAGAAGAAAGTGACTATACCTATGCAGGGGAGGAAGAATGCCCCAGCAACGTTCCAATGATTAATGTGCATAGCCTTCAAAGACTACTTGCAAAAGTGGTTGGAGGTATTCGTTGATGATCTGTGTGCACACTCCCAATGGTTAGACCATTTGGCTTGCTTGAGAAAGGTGTTTGAGCAATGTCCATTGTATCATATATCCTTAAGCCCTTAAAAATTCCAATTTTGGGTCAAGCACAGTGTGATCTTGGGACACATTCTCTAAGAACAATATCTCAATTGACGAAGGCAAAGTCAGCATTATGCCTAATATACATGGCAATCCTTTTCTTAAGAAGAGTTAGGATTCTTCCTTGTGGGTGTGACTCATGGATACAATATATTGTATGCCCGGTATGCCAAATAGACTTGCAAGTGAGGGGTGTGTTATGTTCCTGCCATATATATAGAAGGAGATAATTAATTTTAAAAATCTTAATTCTTCTCTTTTTTAATATCTCTCGTATTATTCTACACCATCTAAGTCATAATGGGAAAAATACTCGCATTTCATGAAAGTTATGTGGGGAGGATCGAAAGGCTTACCTTCTTGAATTTAAAAGAGCTTGCATTGGTAATGGGGATATGAAGTCTAAAGAATGGCCATAATTATTATCTTCATTTTTAGAGGGAAGGGATCTTAAGTGGCTAGAAAGGTAAGAAGAAGTGTTGAGGATCAGGGAATAAGCTAAGTGCAACCTGTTGGATGAAACTTTACTTGAGAGAAGTATGATCAATTATTAATTAAGATCTCACATCTTTCTCAAAGTATTAATTTTATGAAAGGTTGGTGAATAGACCACTTAGTTGAGAGAACGCATTAAATGTCATTTGTAAAGAGATTGCATCCAAGAAGCCTCATTAGTCATGGTGATAGGGATTGATGGGTTGATCTTTCAGCAACTCATCATCGCTGGGTTGAAGCCTAGGATATGACAAATAGCCAAGTAAAAAGATCCTAAACACATAGCTAGGGCCTTGAAGAATTCCTATGCCAGGAATCAAGTCTTAAGAAGGAGGATGTGTTAGAAAACATGGGAGCTTAAGGATGGATTGAGCACATGATTAGAGCAAGGATTAAGAACTAGGAAGCAAGACTATGCTTAAGCATGACTAGATTAGCTAAAGACAAATCATATGAGCATAATGACAATGTGAATAAGGCAAAAGCTCAGTACTTCTTTATTAGATGAGGAGCCTTTAAATAGGCTGAAGTACAAAAGGATTAAGGAGGAGATTAGGATCTAATCCTAATCAAGATGCTTATCACTTGCCTAGAAGTGAGCACCCAAAGCCTAGAGTAGAGTGCAAGAAGAAGTAGAGATTCTCCACTAAGGCATATAAAAAGCTAAAAATAGGACCATCCAAAAAGGAGCTACTAACCCTTAGAGAAATAATCTACTAAGGTCCACTACTAAAGCCAAGCTACTAAACCTTAGAGAAATAATCTACTAAGGTCCACTACTAAAGCCAAGCTACTAAACCTTAGAGAAATAATCTACTAAGGTCCACTACTAAAGCCATATAGAGGGGCCATAAATTCCAATACCCTCCCTGGACCTCAACATGGCCTAAAAATAAGGCAAGAGCGTCCAAGAAGTGTAAAGGAATACCAAAATACCCTCCCATGTTCCAAACACTAACTATGGGACTAACCAAAAAGATTTGCCCTCCCAGGAGGCAAATGTCTAAAACGCTACATGAGCTACATCATGTGGTGCTCAGAGGTAACCATACAAAAGTCCCACTACTACTAAGAAAGTTACATGAGCTACATCATGTGGTGCCCAAAGGTAACATACATTAAAAAAGACTTCAAAAAGCCCAATCAGAATCAATAAAAGCAAAATTTGCTTCTTCTTCCTTTCTCAAAACTTCTTTTTCCTCAACCAAGTGTGCTTTATCCTTCTTTGTTGGTGTAGTTCTTTGTGCTCTTGGTCTTCTTTGTGTCTTTACATCCATGAAGAGCTTTTTCTCCACTTGGATCTTGTCTTCCTTCTTGTGATGATGCTAACATCTTTTCTTTTCTTGATGAAGCTCAATATGCATGGTGTGCATGCCATCAATGAAGGATTTTGACATGAGTACAGAAATCCCATTGTCCCAAACAATGCTGATACAGATTTATACTTGATTTTGGATTAACAAATTGACCACTCAAATCAAGAGGCAAATCTGATTTGATGCTTTACAGAGGTTTAGCAACACTCAAATGTGAGATATGAACCATTAATGGCCCTAAAAACCTTGGATGATTAGCACTAATCAAGGTATTAGTAGTGAATGTAATTTTTTGGTTTTTGAGTAGAAAATAAGCTCATTTATAGAGCACCATCCGAGCGGCAAATCAAGGGGCTTTCTTGATATGAACCTTTGGCAAGCTGTAGCAAGTCCTCAATGGTAGGTTTGAACCCTCAATGGTCCAAAATCACCTCAAAGATTAGCATAACCTTGGAGTGAAAGAATGGATGTCTTTCACTAAACATTTTCAAAAAAACTTCAACATGCTTCAATAGCAATGTGTCCACATGATAATCATCACCCTAAACACTTGATTAGGCAAAGAAATCATTACTTAATCTCTGTTTTGACCAAAGTGCCTTCTATAGTTGCCACAGTGCTAGAGGAGCTACAAGCGAACGTTTTCATGCGTGTTTGCCATGCCCAAAAACCCCCGGGGCTAAGAGGAATTAGATCAATTCGTGGTGGTTGGCTCAATTTTTGCAAAAGACCTGATTTTTTCCTTCAGGATGGCGATGGTGATTCTGCCTGTTGTGAGCAGCGTTTTGCTTTGAGCCTCCACATAGAGGGTAACCTAGGGGTTAGCTTGAAGCCCCTAAGAGGACTTGATCATTGTTGAAGTGGTTTGTGCACAGCAAGGCAATGTTCAGCTGTGGGTGCAGATGGGCTATGGTGAGAAGAGGTAAAAGTGACTTAATTAATGTGAGGGATGATTATCAAATGAGATTAGGGACTACACACAGCTTGAGAGTGAATTAACCTGGCTCTGATACCATGTTAGAAAACATGGGATCTCAAGGATGGATTGAGCACATGATTAGATCAAGGATTAAGAACTAGGAAGCAAGACTATGCTTAAGCATGGCTAGATTAGCTAAAGACAAATCATATGAACATAATGACAATGTGAATAAGGCAAAAGCTCAGTATTTCTTCATTAGATGAGGAGCCTTTAAATAGGTTGAAGTACAAAAGGATTAAGGAGGAGATTAGGATCTAATCCTAGTCAAGATGCTTCTCACTTGCCTAGAAGTGAGCACCCAAAGCCTAGAGTAGAGTGCAAGAAGTAGAGATTCTCCACTAAGGCATATAAAAAAGCTGAAAATAGGACCATCCAAAAAGGAGCTACTAACCCTTAGAGAAATAATCTACTAAGGTCCACTACTAAAGCCAAGCTACTAAACCTTAGAGAAATAATCTACTAAGGTCCACTACTAAAGCCAAGCTACTAAACCTTAGAGAAATAATCTACTAAGGTCCACTACTAAAGCCATGTAGAGGGGCCATAAATTCCAATAGGATGTAGATCAACCAAACCCTCATGTATTGTGCTTTTTCCTACACAAATGGTTACACATTCTTCCAATTCTCCTAAATTGGCAACTTTAATGAACAACAACAAAGTATGGCTATCTCCAATGCACTTGATGAGATGGTGTGTCTCAATTCAAGCGGTAAGGATGGATTACTTTTAAGGGCTTAACCTTCTACAAGTTCGTGAAAGAAGGCCTCTCCTAGGGCAAGCAGATGCATGACACATGGTAAGAAAGTGTGGCCCTCTAGACCTTTCTCGTAATCTTTCTTGCAATACATCCTATGGGTGCCAAAAGAAAGGGCATTATCAAAGATATTGTCCTAGAAGAGCTTTTTGTTCCTCCAACCCTATAAATGTAATAGATGCCATGTGTTGTTAAAGGTAAAGGTAAAGGTATTGTAATGTGTGTGCTGAAGAGAAGAGACCCATGAAGGATAAGAATATAGAAGTGAAAAAGCCTCTTTGGAAGCGATAAATGAAGGAAAAGGAGGAAAGCAACAAAGTTTGAAGAAGAAGAAGGAACTTGGGATTTATAGACTTTGGCCTCTCCAAGGGTCAAGGGACTTATTCCATTATGGAAGATATGTAATTATAGAAAGAAAACATCACTTACAGGAAACTTGTTTGCATTGGCTTCTTCTTTGAGGAGGGAGTTGAGAAGCAACATCAATGCTAGAAGGAGAAAGAGGGATGTGGTATGCAATGATTTGCATGTAAAGAATGTTCTTGTTGATGGTGTTTCTGCAGTCATTGTCAAGGTTTAATGGAAACATTGGGGCTTAAAAATAGTCACAAGTCTAAAGTTACGTTGGAAATGTCAAACAAGGCAACTGTGAAACCTAGAGGTGTTATGACTAGTCTGGGGGTTTCTGTCATGGGAGTATCAACCTCTTTAAATTTCCAAATTATGTTGAGGACTCAAACTTATTATCCTATGCTTCTTGGAAGGCCTTGGTTAACATGGGTCCATACAAGTGTATATTAGAGTGAAGAGTACATGACCATTGGTAAGAATCCCTATAAGAAGAAAATCTTTATCTCACCTACTAGTTTTGTTGTTTCACAAAGAAAATAGAGTGAAGAAAATGATATGTTCTCTTCAAATTGTAGAAGTGGAAGTGACTTGGACACATAGATAAATGAACACATGAAGGTGGACTTACATGCACTTGAAGTGATTCCAAAAGTGGGGCCTCCAAATGATAGGCATTGTCTACTTGATGCAGAGATTGAGGAATGACTTTGACCAATTCAACTAGAAAGTATGATCACTAATTATTAAAAGGAAAACTTCCACTCTCTTTTTCATCATTATGCTCATCTTTTTCCAGGTTATTACAAGCATCTCAAGCAAGTCACAATGGTGGAACACCACATAAATATAGGGTCACAACCAATACAACAAAGAACCTATCACATATGAACCCTAACTTCTCACTTGTGGTAAAGCAAGAAATTGATAAGCTTCTTCAAGCTAAGTTTGTTTTTCTCATGGAAGAGTCTAATTGAGTTTCTTGCCACAAGGGTGTCGGAGCACATGGGCTCCATAGGCTTAGAAATGGCCTAGGTTTTCATCTTTCACTGATTAATGGGCTTTGCCTTGAGAGTCAACGATTAGAATGGAAAGATGGGCACTATAGAAGGTCATGATGGTGCTATGTGCGAGTGGGGGCAGTGCCACCATTAATGCACGGTGCCCTAGAGGAGATGAGGGTAATGTAACAAATGGGCTTTGGGTTGTCATTGGTTCAGTGGCCAATTGCATGGAATTTATTTCTCGCATATTGTCATTGAGAGAAAGATCACCCATTGGCACGCTTGATCAACGGTTAAGGGTTCCTTCAATAACAGATGGTCATGAAGCTTTGGATTGTGTGAAACCCAACAGGAAATGATCCATTAATTTCTTGTCACTCAATCATTTCCTTTCTTCATAATGCGAATCGAAAACCACCTTAGTGAGGAAGTAGACCTCAAGAATCGAAAACCACCTTAGTGAGTTGAGGAAGTAGACCTCAAAAAACCTTTAAAGATTTGGAAAATTTAAAATTTTTGAAAAAAAAATGGGAAGGGAAGGTACGTGCATACGTTTAGGTTGGTACGGTCGTACGCTTGTGTAGGTATGTCTGTACGCTTACGAAGGTACGGGCACACGCTTATGAGGGCACATTTTTTTAAGTTTTTATTTTTTGGAAGCTTATGTTCATACGCTTAGGAGTAAAACAGTTGTAGACTTATGAGAGTGGGTAGCTCTGGCTTTAGGTGTGAGCGGTCGTGGCTTACGAGTGCAGGTTTTTTTTACAATTTTTTTTTCTTAGTTATGTTCATACACCACGCGATTTCGAATTTGGGTTGGTTGGAGATTTAAATTTTGAGTGGGGGACAACTAAGATTCCCTCTTAATGACAAGTAGGTGAGACGAGGCTAAAGTTAGAGATTAACTCCAAATTAGTGGTTTTGAGTTAATCTATAGACTCTAACTTAACTAAAAATTAATATTTCTTAATCTCACTTTTAATCACCCTTTAACCTCTTTCTTTGCTGTATAATTACTCCTTAATGGTAAGGAGTTTTGAGATAGGGATTTGATAGGTGGATTAGAAATGTTAAGACTAATCTAGTGATGTGATCATCCCTAGTTAATCCTTCTAATTAATCCACTTAAAGAGAGAAAATTAGGTAAATGAGACATAAGTAGTGCTAACTCTCACTAATTGTGACCTAATGGGAGTGGTCTAAGAATGGATTTAGGTTAAATAAAGTGTTTAGAACACTAATGCCACTCCAATTAGTTCAATTGCAATCAATTAGGCTCATTTTTTTTATTTTTTACCGTCTTTGAGCTCATTAATCAGACTAACCAATCAATTAGTGATAATTAATAAAAATTAAGAGATTATTTATAAATTTTTTTGGTGTTTTTTGGTTGATTAGGGTTCTATCTTACATTCCCAAGCTACCTATGTACACATATCTACCAAAAAATAAGAGAAAGTTAAAAATTAGTTTAAAATTCAAGATTGAAGCAAAAATCCTCTCTTTTGAGCTCTCTAATCACTTAAATCTCTAGTTTTTTAGCTTAAACACTTGCTAATCTTGCTCCCAACCATAGGCTATGCACAAAATCAAAACAAAAACAACCAACATAATCAACAAAACAAACTAAACAACCCAAAAACTAAATGCCATAGTTACTTACTTGACACCCGGCAATGGAGAGTTCATCAGATTCGATCAAGGAAGGCTTCGATAAGAAGCGGATAGGCATTCCTTTGCCAGCGGCACCAAAGATTTTAAGCTTACCCTAATGTGCCTATGCTCAAGAGCTCCATCGTTGCTTGTGGATATAGAGGAGAAGCAAGAGGGAAGCAAGAGAGAACACGTGATTATTAGCACTAACCACACCCGAGCCCTGACCCTAAGCATACCACACATGCTACATTAGAGTTGCAAGAGAGAGGGCGAGAGAAAACTCCACTTCTACTGCATAAATGGGAGAATGAGTTACAAACAAGAGAAGCTGGCTTTTATAGTTCCAAGCCTTTTCCCACTAAGCCACCCGCCGACAGTAAGTGACCGAAGTCCCCAAAACATAGTAATAAGGATTTTCTTTATGGTTTGGCCAACTAACCGAGATCCTCTTATCTATCCTTTGAAGATCAGGACTTGGAAGCATCTTTAGGGCATTTCCCTCATTGAATGACATGATTTACAATATAGTATGGGTACCCATTACATAAGTGTGCGGACATAGTTTTCATAGAAATGTGTTAACCATATGTGGTTAATAGCCTACCTCCTTTAGCTCGAGTTGGGAGTGCACTCATGGACAAGATAGTGAAAATGAGATAGCTTGGAGGTTTTTATAATTTCATTAAGGTCTCATGACATAGTGCATGGTGGCCCATATTTTCATTATGACCTCAATTGAGATATAGAATTACATTTTAGCCATCCAAGGGGATAGCTAGGATGCAACAAAAAACTTGATCGAGATCTTAGAGATAATCTCGGCCATTGAGAACACAAAAAATATGGCCAAGATCTTAACTACCTTTCATGAATAGTCTGGATGTAGCAAAAACCTTGATCCAAATCTTGGAGATAAGATCAGCCCACTGAACACACAAAAGATGGCCGAGATTGCCTCTTGATGCATTAATGGTATAGGATGCAACAAAAACCTTGATCGAGATCTTAGAGATAATCTCGGCCATTCAAAACACACAAAACATGGCGAAGATCTTAACTAACTTTCATGAATAGTATGGATGTAGAAAAAACTATGATCCAGATCTCAGAGATAATATCAACCATTGAACATACAAAAGATGGCAAAGATCTTAATTGCCTCTTGATGAATGGTCTAGATTCCATGCACGACCTCCATCAAGGTCAAAGACACAATCTCAGCCATCTATTAGAATGGCCTAATGATGAATCATGGACCTCGATCGAGGTTCGAGATGTAACCTGGGCCTTACATGGCCACGATGCATCATAGACCTTAATTAAGGGCTTAGACGCAATCAAGGCTGTTACTTTTTTGACCTAGTTATTGAAGGTCCATATGCATTATCAACCTTGATTGAGGTCTTTGATGGATCTTGGCCATACAAGTTTTTAATATTTACTTTTACTTTGGTAATTAATATATGGATGTTTTTGCATGGTATTTGACCTGATGTGTAAAAGCTCAATCGAGGCATCTACATGGAATATAATGTTTACTACCAATGTATAAAGATACTTTGATCGAGGTATCTAGTACATGTAGTATGATATGTTGTGTGGACATGTCCAATTACCTTGTTTGAAGTTTGGGTTGGCATTGACATGGCATGGGCATATAGCTTGTTTGAGATATGTGTTTGATGGACACATGTTTCTCCTTTGAGGTTTGAGTACCTCAATCGAGTTAGGGTGCCCAATTAAAATTGTCACCAAAGGGGTGTCTCACTTTTTGAAAAACTGTCAAAATTTACTCATCCTTATCCATCAATGATTTTGTTATGTGTAATGAGAATGACTTGTATGGGAGCCTCTGAAATTTTAAAGAATCGCTAAGAGTTGACTAATTAGGTGAGAGTTTTGATCCTTGAGAATTTGCTTGCCACAAAAGAGTTCTTAGAGAAGCAGAAGTAACATTAGAATTCCTTGGGAGTATGAAGAATCTCAGGGTCCAAATGGTATCCATTAGTATCACACTTGTAACTAAATACCTTGTATGAGGATGCATAAGGGTGCTTCTACCAAAGTACAATAGTCTAGTGATTTCATTGGGAATATCTCAAAGTTTTGGTGCAAACTTTTAAAGATTTCAACGCCAAGATTTTGAAAGAGGAGATTCATTTGAAAGAACATCAATGTGGAGAAAGTGTTTAGAGTGCTTTCTTTACCAACACAAAAGAAAAAGGGAAGGGTAAGGAGCACATAAGAAAAAGGTAGAGACTTGGGTAACTTGAAAAACAAGTTTAACTGCTTCTACCTATAATAATAAGGGCCACATCCATAATCAGTGCAATAAAAAGCAAAAAAAATATCAAGAAATATGATTATCTCAAGAAAATCCATAAAAGACGAAGTTAAGTACTAGTGCACAAGTAAATGTTGAGCTCTTTGTGGTAATTATCAAAAAGATCTAAGCAAAAGCTACTCAACCATGGGTGGCATATGATGGTCAATAGATCATTAATACTAGAGCTAACAGACGCATGACCAAATCAGAAGGGCTAGTATTCTTCTCTCAAGATAGTGAGAGAAGAAATCATTAATGATGTGAGAAACAATGTGAAATATTTATAATTTCATTTATGTCACTTGATTGTTCTACTAAATCTATCTTGGGCATTCTCTACATACCAAAAATCAAGAGGAACATCCTATTTGTTTTTATAATAATAGATAGGGACTTGAATGCTCAATTCGATTTTGAGGGTGAATTTATCATCATAGATGCTAATTGTTGGGGTTCATCAACACCTTGGAGAATTTTGTTTCCTGTTATATCTCCTGAGAAATGTCCACCTGGTGCACCAAAATGTGCTTCTTGAATAACAACATTCTGTTCAAAATGTGGAACACACCTTCTGATGACTTGATCAATGCCCTTCCTATATAATGCCCCTACAATTACCAAAAAAGGTCTACTCTTCAAAGCAAACTTCCTCTTCTAATCTACAGTAAACTCACTTGGGATAGTGCCTTCAGTCAGAAATGTCAATAATTGGTCATACCAAGAATCCGACACAGCAGCCTGAACTTCAAATAATGAAGCATCTAGTAAATCATCATTCACTCCCACTGGTTCTTCACCTGTCTCTAACCTACTCAAGTAATCAGCAATGGCATGTTCTTTTCCTGGAGTATGAACAATAACAAAATCAAACTCCTGTAATAACAACATCCACCTAGCCAACCTTCTTGTCAGCAATGGCTTCTTGATTAGGTACAACAAAGCTTGGTGGTCAACATGGAAAATTACCCTATTTTCCAAAAAATAGTGCCTAAATTTGTTCAAAGCATATACCATGCCCAATGCTTCTCTTTCAGTGATAGCAATTCCTCTCAAAACTGATGTGAGTACTCTACTTGCATAATACACTAGCCTAAACCAACCTCTGACGTTTTCTTGCATCAACACTGCTCCTATGGCCACATCAGATGCATCCACAAAGACATGAAAAGGCAAAGACCAATCCGGAGACTGTAGAACTGGCGCAACAGAGATCATCTTCTTTAAAAGTTGGAATGATCTTTCCTAAGGATCAGCCCATACAAAAGCCACTTCTTTCTTAGTTAAGTGTGTTAGTGGTAAACACACATTAGCCAAATATTTGAGATACCTTGAATGCCACTTAATTTGACCCACATATCTCATCAACTCTTTAACATTGACTGGAGCCTTTGCAGATTGGATGGCTTCAATCTTCTTTACATCAATGGCCATCGCTTCACTTGAAACCACATGACCAAGTAGTACCCCACTTCTAACAGCTATGACACTCTTGTAAGGATTCAGAGCCATTCTGAACTGTCTACATCTCTCCAAACATAACTTCAGATGCAACAAATGCAAGTCTTTCTTGCCAAAAACCAAAAAATCATCCATAAAAACCCTCATAAAATCCTGCAAATATGGCTCAAATACCTTATGTGCCACAATGATGGTGGTCCATTCTTCAAGCCAAAACTCATTACTGTATACACAAATGCACCCCACTCAGTAATGAAGCCTGTTTTGTATTGATCCTCCTCAGTAATGAAGGCTGTTTTGTATTGATCCTCCTCAGTAATTGAATGATGGTGGTCCATTCTTCAAGCCAAAACTCATTACTGTATACACAAATGCATCCCACTCAGTAATGAAGGCTGTTTTGTATTGATCCTCCTCAGCAACTTTAATCTGATTATACCCAAAAAAACCCATCCAGAAAGCTATACATTTCATGACTCAACTGCATCCAAAACTGCATCACAAAACGGCATTGGAAAAGGATCAGTAATAGTTGCTGCATTAAGCTTTCTATAGTCCACACAAACTCTTAGCTTCCCATTCTTCTTAGGTACCACTATAATGGGAGACAACCATGACACCCTCATTCACTCGCTTGATGAAGCCTACTGCCAACAACTTATCTATCTCCTCCTTAACCTGCTTTGCAAAACAAGGGTTCATTCTATACCTCTGCTGCGCAATCGGAACTGCATCTTTCTGCAAGTTAATATGATGTTGATGTAATGCAGGGTCTATACCTTTCACCTGAGAATACTCCCAAGCAAATACGTCCATGTATTCTTGCAACAACTGTAACAACTCCTTCAAAAACTCTCCTTCAGCATGGACACTCACCTTTACCATTTTGGGTCAGCCTCTGTACCCAAATTAATCTCTTTCAATTCATCCTCCTTAACCCTACTAGAAGTGCCAAACTTCTTGTCAAAGATTCGTTCAGCCATAATTCTTGCATCCTTCTCCTCTTGCTCAATCTGCTCCTTGGTAGAAGATTCTGTGTTGTGTTCCAGCAGCTACCTGAATGCTGTTCCCTGAATCTCTTGTCCAGGTACTACATCTAACCTTTCCAGAACCTGTTCTTCATTCGGCTGTAATATATGTTCCACATCCACCTCAAACACTAGAACAACTGTTGGTCTTTGGGTGCCATAGACACTTGATTATAACCTGAAAATCCATCTAAGAAGCTATAAGCTTCTTCACTAGCTACTCTTTCCAAAACGTGTTCCATATAGGGCAATGGGTAATGGTCCTTCCTAGTAGCTACATTGACCTTTTTGAGATCAACACAAACCCTAAGTTTCCCATTCTTCTTTGGCACTATCACAATTGGTGAGAGCTAATCCATATGTTCTATCTCATAGATGAAGTCCATAGCAACGAGTTTATCAATTTCCTCCTTGGCTATATATTTAGGATTCATCTAGTATGGTTTTTTCCTATTTGGTCTTGATTTATCGTCCATGATTAGGATCATGTGTTGTAGCACTTCAGGTGGTACACCCTTCATCTCTTTGTAGTTCCAGGCGAAATAATCCTTAAACTCCTTAAGGAGAGCAATAAGCTCCTTTTTGTCAGCTGGAGTCAAGTCCTTAGCGATATAAATAGGTTTAGTTTTCTCCCCTGGCTCTACAATATCAATTTCCTTTACCTCATCTGGGCCATCATATGATGTGGATAAACCATCTTCCTTAACCTTTTTGGTCATGAATGGGACCACTTTTTGTTCGTCAATTGTGTATGTCTTGAAATGGTATGGCATTTGGTCTGGCTTATCATCACCCTCTCTTTTTCTTTTAGCCATCACCTTCTTAGCCTTGTGCTTGGCTTCTGCCAAAGCCTTCTCTTACTTTCGGTGCCCAACTTTTATAAGCTTAGGCATTTCCGGTTCTTGAAGGGTGACTTTCTCCCTATGTTTCCCTTCAAGGGATATCTTTCTTAACTCCTCACCCCAACTCTTACAAAACTCATCGTGTACCTTAGTAGCTTCATGGTATCTCACCCCACTAGGCATCCGTGGGTTTTCTTTGTAGCAAGGCATTTTGTTGAGTGATATACCGTTTCTTCTTTCACCATCTTTTAAGGCATTGGGCATTAGTACAGCCTTGTGATCCAGTCTCTTCTATGCTTGAAGCTTCCTTCTCCAATTCATCTTCAATGGGTTTTAAATTGACCATATAGATAGAGGTAGTGGAAACATTCCTAGATTTAACGTATTGGGTTTCTCGGGGTTGCATAACATCCATGGGGGCTAGCACATGCATCCAGTTTTCACTAAAATCTAGAGGTGGTAGTGATGCATACATTTTCACTTCCTCTTTCTCCTTTAAAAATAACACCGTGGGCTGGCATACTTGTACAGATGTGATTTACTCGGTTGTGACTGAATCATTACCAAACAACTGCCCTTGCACGGGGTGTATTTTCATGCTCGTAGATCCATCTTTAGGATTTGTGAGTCCTGTAAGATTCCTCCCCATCCTCTCAAGATATCCAGCATCTTTCCCTGTAATCAATCCTCTCTTCAAAAATATAAAAGATCTTATCTCTGCCTGTTTTGACATAGAGAGAGAAAATATTCTAGAGAGAGAATATTTAAATTTTGAATATTTTTACATAGAAAAATTTCTCATATTATTAAAATGAATTCCTCTGAAACAAAAATTCAGAAAGAACTTTCTAATGTGCAATTGGAATTAATTGGAAATGGGTATAAAGGACCTTAGCCTAAGGGTCTAGATTTTCAGAAATCTTTGGATTATGGTCCAATTAAGGTTCCTATGGACCAATAAGATCAATCCATGTGTGGGGAGGAGATAAATCCAATTTTGTAAAAGAAGATACCCAAAAATGAGTAAATGCTCACATAAGATGAAGAGTTGACTATGTACAAGGTTTATTAGTAAGAAACTATGAGTAATTTTAATAATACGAGATATTGTGGGTATAATGATTCCATTTTGACACATATGTAAGGAAGGGGAGTCCCTTCAATGCTCACATAAGGTGAAGAGTTGAATATGTACAAGGTCTATTAGTAAGAAACTATGAGTGATATTAAAAATATGAGATATTTTGGGTATAATGATTCTATTTTGACACATATGTAAGGAAGGGGGAGAGCCTTTAATGAGGTGCCTACTTCACATGCTTGATTGAGTTTTAAATCATCAAAATTTGAGATATTTTATCTCTCCTCTCTCCTAATTCAAGTCTAGTTTCAAAAAGTTAGCTTAACTGACTTAAATCAGTTTGTTTGGTTAGGAGCTCAATTTTTCCTATAAATAGAAGCCTCCCCTTTGTTGAAAAATCATAGTGTTTAATGCATTGTTACTCTACTCCACCTAAGCCAAGAACTATGAATTTATTAATAATTCACTAGTCCATCAAGCCAAAGGAAAGCTTTCAAAGTCATTAGTAAGTTGGTGATTCTTCTTTTCACTTATTTTATGGTTTTTATGGCTTTAATGGTTTTTATGCTTTATGTCTTCTCTAAAAATGTTATGCCTCATTACAAAAAGGCATTCCCCTCTCTTCTCTAACAAAACCAACCATTCTCTATCCTAGGTGAATGGTTAATTGATTAATGTCAAGTTTTTAATAATTGAATTTCATGCATAGAGGTATGCATAAAAGATGAATATTTTATTATAAAAGAGTTACTTTTAGCATAATTGAATTTCATGCATAGAGGTATGCATAAAAGATGAATATTTTATTATAAAAGTGTTACTTTTAGCATAATTGAATTTCATGCATAGAGGTATGCATAAAAGATTAATATTTTATTATAAAAGTGTTACTTTTAGCATAATTGAATTTCATGCATAGAGGTATGAATAAAAGATGAATATTTTATTATAAAAGAGTTACTTTTAGCATAATTGAATTTCATGCATAGAGGTATGCATAAAAGATAAATATTTTATTATAAAAGAGTTACTTTTAGCATAATTGAATTTCATGCATAGAGGTATGCATAAAAGATGAATATTTTATTATAAAAGTGTTACTTTTATAATATTGAATTTCATGCATAGAGGTATGCATAAAAGATGAATATTTTATTATAAAAGAGTTACTTTTAGCATGATTGAATTTCATGCATAGAGGTATGCATAAAAGATGAATATTTTATTATAATAGAGTTACTTTTAGCATAATTAAATTTCATGCATAGAGGTATGCATAAAAGATGAATATTTTATTATAAAAGTGTTACTTTTAGCATAATTGAATTTCATGCATAGAGATATGCATAAAAGATGAATATTTTATTATAAAAGTGTTACTTTTAGCATAATTGAATTTCATGCATAGAGATATGCATAAAAGATATGCATAAAAGATATGCATAGAGATATTTTATTATAAAAGTGTTACTTTTAGCATATTGAATTTCATGCATAGAAGTATGAAAAAAGATTATTATTTTATTATCAAATTGTAAAGAAAAAAATGATTATTTTATTGTAAAAATTGTTACTTTTATCATATTAAATTTCATGCATAGAGGTATAAAAAAATATTATTTTATTGTAAAAATGTTACAAAAAAAATGATTATTTTATTGTAAAAGTGTTACTTTTATCACATTTGAATTTCATGCATAGAGGTATGCATAAAAGATGATTATTATATTGTAAAAATGTTACTTTTATCATAATTGGATTTCATGCATAGAGGTATACATAAAAGATATTTTTATACTAAAAGTGTGATTTTCATCATAAATGGATTCTATGCATAAATTAGATGCATAAGAGAAATTCTTTTATTCTAAAAGTGTAATTCTCATCTAAATTGAATTTATGGATAGGAAGATGCATAAAAGATTGAATTTTAATTCAAAGTGTCATTCTCATTTAAAATGAATTTATGCATAGGAAGATGCATAAAAGATTGATTTTTATTTCGAAAGTGTTAGTCTCCTTAAATATGGAATTTATGCATAAATAGATGCGTAAAGAAATCTTATATCAAATATAAGAATTCTCTTGTATTCTATGAATAGATATATGGGAAGGGATAGCATGTGATAAGAGATGTATGAGATGTGATAAGATGTATATGAGAAGAGTTAGGATGTGATAAGATGAGTTAGGATGTGATAAGAGATGTATGAGATGTGATAAGATGTGATAAGATGTATATGAGAAGAGTTAGGATGTGATAAGAGATGTATGAGATGTGATAAGATGTGATAAGATGCATATGAGAGGAGTTAGGATGTGATAAGATGAGTTAAGATGTGATAAAAGGTGTATGAGATGTGATGAGATGTGATAAGATGCATATGAGATGAGTTAGGATGTGATAAGATGAGTTAAGATGTGATAAGATGTGTATGGGATGAGCTAAGAAGTGTATATGATGGGATAAGATGTATATGAGATGAGTTAGGATGTGATAAGATGAGTTAGGATGTGATAATAGGTGTATGAGATGTGATAAGATGTGATAAGATGCATATGAGATGAGTTAGGATGTGATAAGATGAGTTAAGATGTGATAAGATGTGTATGGGATGAGATAAGAAGTGTATGTGATGGGATAAGATGTATATGGGTTGTGATAGGGCGAGAATAGATGTGATGTAAAAGAATAGATGTGAAGGCGTATGGGGTTATATGAATGGAAATGTGGAAATGGATGTATGTATGTGGATGTGTGGATGTGGAAATAAGAGTGTGGATGTATGGATGTGGAAATGCAAGGTCGACCGAGGTCTTGACCAGCCTTGGTTCGATTTAAATGGTGAGCTTCCGGTACGGTGGATGAGGGACCAAGGAAGCGGCCTATGAGTGAAGCGCTAGGTCACCTGCGAAGGATCCTCGAGGGTGCTGACCATACGGTGTTCGGGCTCTGGGTCGCCGAAGATACCCACACGTGCATCGTGGAAGATATTGGAACAAGGATTAAGAGTTGTTTTTTGAAACCGAGCATGGATCTGGTTGATTGACCTTGCTGGTCCTCAACGAATGAGTCCATGGCTCTCGTATATGGATCTGTTGATTGATCTTGCTGATCTTCAACGAGAATTTCATCTTGATTTTTATATGTGGAAATATTGTCGGGTACTATGAGCTAGGAACTATCGAAAAGGCCCCTGAGTGAACAGGTGGTGAGCATTCTAGTTGCCAGTGATGCCATAAGTACACCGATGAATGAATGATTGGAAATATGGATTCAACCAAAGATTTAGAGGATTGTCATCAGTGACATAATGGTTTCATTAAAGGATTGTTTTAAAGTTAGCTAATGCTGAGAAAAAGGCAATTTCATATTGGGTGTGTAAGTGGTGTGACTAGTTTTATGTTGCATGAACTTCTGGCTAGGGGGCCTGGGAACTCTTTTCCCTGATACCCGGGACAAAACTTAACCAAATTCCTAATTGGATCCCATCACTACAGTGGTTGGATGGTTGGCTAACCCATGGGACTGGATGGGGTAAGGCTGGACTGATGGATCCGTAAATCGAGACTCAAATTCTGTTATTACGATAGATGAAGTAAATCCCGGATAGTAATTTTTCTATGGATAGGAATCAACGGCTATGCCTCTTGATGGGGAAAAAAGCATTTATCCCAATGATCCAAGTGCAAGTTTCTTCCTTGATCTGACCGAGTACCTTTATCGGTGCAGTCGGATCAGTTTGATCAGTAATGGTCTTGACTACGTTAGAGTAAAGAGTTATCCTGGTGGAATCGCCCGTGCTTTCCGGGTAAAGGAAGTTTTTCCGGGTTCGGTTTTGGAGAAACCGACGGATTAGTCTCTTGTCCGGATATCCGTGGGAGAGGCCCCGAATGTGGGACCCCTGTCCCGCGCAAGAAGTGCTACTTCCGCTGCTAGTACCCCGAATCCGTTGCGCAGTGGGAATAGGGATCTCACAAGTCCTCCTTCGAACATACACCATGGTCTAATGCCCAATCGTACACCAGTTTGGATTCCCTCATGAAGGGTCTCCCCAAGATTATGTCATATGAGTATGGTTGGCATAGAAAATCCATTACCACAAACGTATAATGGTAGCGGAACATAAAGAGTTTAAGTCCCACATTCTTCAAAAGCCCCATGGGTCTTGAAGATTTTCCGTCTGCCATTTTAACGATAAGATCCACTCTTTTTAAATCGAGTCTTCCCTATATTTTCAACATTGTTTTGTGATGATCCTGACTCCCATCCCACCATCCACGATAACCAATGCTTGGTATCCATTTGATGAATTAGGATTGTGGCATTTGTGTCGTCACTTTCGTAATACCGCCCCAATTGATTAACTCGTATCTTGATGAATCTAGATGTTCTTTCTTTTATGTGATTTACGTTTCTTTGTGCTAGAGGTGACTAGATCTCCTCTGCAGTGGATGTTGGCTTTAATCCGTCCTCTACCCATTCTTTATGTCTGCCCACAATGTCGATGAACTACGTAGGAGTTGTCCCAATGGCATTTGTATGGAAGTGGACAATGCAGCTGCAAGACTGCTTATGTCTTTGGGCTCTCTGGAAAGTAAGGGTTCCTTCCACGTCTACGTCTTATATCCATCCTTCTACATCCTACTCAACCTCCTCAAACATTCTTTACATAAGGTTTCCTTGAGATCCTTATTCATACTCTTTTGGAATTGGAGTAGGCACGTCCAATTCTCTTTCCCTTATCGGTTTGTTTCTTGGATACATTGTATCCCTGGCCTGGTTAGCTCATAATTTAGCTTCATGAAGTCATTGACACTCTTCTACTAGGGCCCTAGCTTCTTCAAGCTTTCTTATCTCTTCTTTAGCATTTGGGTATTCACCAATTCCCTTAGGGGTTTGCTGGTTTTTCTCTTTATGCCTCCTGATCAAGCTCATCTAATTTTGGTGCTTGATCACTCTCTTCTCTTGATTGGGTGGATCCCGTGTCGATAGTATCTTCTTAATATCCATCCTAAATTATGACCCTTGTGTCACATTTAACCACTTTTTTAACCCTCCTTCTCTTGCAAGTTCTAGAAGTGGTGGCATCTGCTGGGTTCTTCCCTTTGTCCCCTAGTTCGGCTTGGGCTCGTGTCAGGACATTGAGTGGCATGATGTTTTGAGGCTACACACTAGCCTGGTTAGAAGTGGAAGCATAAACACTTGCGTAATGTGGGAAGTCTTTGATCAAATGATCAACCCCACATTTAGTACAAGTAAGCACTGGCATGTCATTAGGTGGCACAATCATTTGCTAAGTTTGATGTGTATGAACCACATTATTGTTAGTACATTCTGCTATTCAATGAGGTCCACCGCCACCAAAACATTGTGATGGACCCCTCCTCATATTTGCGTTTATGTCCTTACCTTTCCACTATACCATGGTTTGGAACACTCGTACTCGCATGTTATTTTGTAAGACATAAAATTCTGATAGTGGTTGTGGCGGTAGAATAGGTGGCGGAGGTGGTGTGTCTTGTATTCGAAACATCTGCCTAGGTAAATAGGATGGGTTTGGTTGTCCTGCAACCACAATGATTTGCACGGGTGGTGCTGGTAAACAGTGATGCTCTGGGTGCCAGAAGTTGTGCTACGGTTTGGAATCTCAGATACATGCACATGGAAGTGTCATGGTTACCTAATTTTACACAATGTGCACAATAGAGTAATGGCCTTACTGTTAACTATGGGCATTCAGTGGTAGTGTGATTCATTTTGCACACATAGAAAACCATACTAGATCTCTAAGAGGGTAGATATGAGTATGCCCAGGCCCTAATGCTTCTCTTCCATCCTTCACCTTCAATTTGTCTAGTATGGCATTACTAAGTTCATCCACAGTCATGTTCCCAACTTCCTTGCTCGGAGTTCTCGTGTCTTGGTGACTCGAAACTTGCAAAGTCGCTGCTGCTGGAAGAAGCTCCCTTGATGCCTTTAGGTTTTTGCAATTCAAGCATATTGTCTTCATATTACTAAGTTCATCCACAGTCATGTTCCCAACTTCCTTGCTCCGAGTTCTCGTGTCTTGGACTCAAAACTAAGTGCATCTGCAGTCATGGTCCCAACTTCCTTGCTCTTAGTTCTCATGTCTTGGTGACTCAAAACTTGCGAAGTCGCCTGCTGAAGAAGCCGCCTTGATGCCTTTAGGTTTATCAAACATATTGTCTTCATATTCGATTGCCAACTTACAACATGCATCCAAATTAGCTGTTCAGGATAGCACTAAATAATCATGCATTTTGTGATCTCATACTCTCTGCAGAAGCAAGGTAATAACTGATCATCAGTTAGCCTCTCCCGTATTTTAAATCTTGAATTCAAGTGCTTTAGCTGGGATACATAGTCTCACATATAGACTCTTTTTCTTTCTGTTTGATATTATGCAGCTATGCCATAGGGCTCCATCGGTCACCACTTCGAGCAAATCTTGGCACAAACACATTCTTGAGCCGAGTGAAATTGATCTTATCTTTTTGCTTGAGGGTTCCAAACCATTGATGAACTTTTGCTTCTAGGGTTAGTGAGAAGACATGAATCATGGTTACATCACTTACTGGCCCGCAAGTTTTGCATGTGGACTAAAAGATCTCAACATGTTGGATCAGGTCCCCATCCCCTAAGAATTTTTGTATGAGCTTTGAAATGATGTGTGGCTTCATTTGGGATGATCTCGATTCTAGAGCAATGCCTAGTTCCTTGACCATTTCTCAGCCCATTTCCGTAGCCATATTTGTTGATATTCAAGCTCGATGTTAGTGTGAGCTAGCTATGCTATGTGCTGGCATGTTAGGTAGGAACATGTGTGAGACATAAATGACCACGTGTCCAGCTGGTCATAGTGTGTGGAAATTAGCTAGGGTTAGATGTGTGTGGACACAACTCATAGTGTCGTGTGTATTATGGATTATGGCATTATGCTTTGTGTGAGAGTGGAGATGGCTTCCCTCTTTGGTTAGGGTTTGCAATATACATTAGGGTTTGCTCCTGTGTGTGTGTCTCCTCCCCCTCTACCATTCTTTCAACATGGTATCAGAGCCTTGTGCTGTTTATTAGGGTTTATGAGTGAGTGAGAGAAGAGGGAGAAGAAGCTGTGAAGAGAAGCTGTGAAGCTTGCCATTGGAGCTGTGAAGCTTGGAGCACACCAACTACTATCAGATCTGAGAGCTTGGCTTACCGGGTAGGGTCTTCTAAACATCCTTGAGTGGATTGCAGGTGATACAGGCAAAAACAAAGCAATTTAGAGCAACTCAAAGCAAAGCAAAATTCTGGTTTTTGGAAGCTTTCCATTAAAGCTTGAAAGCATTGATGTATGGTGGAAATACATGAAAATATGGCAAAACAAACATGTATCTGACAATGAGATATGTATTGGAAACTCCTATGCAAGCCCTACTCTGATTTTGGAGCAATTTGAATGCATTTAAATGTATGAAAATTTCTGGTTTTTGAGCTCTCACAAAACAGAGAAAAGGGAGTCAAAAATTGAAGCATTTGGAGCGTGTTTTTGGCAAAAATCCAACCATTGACTGGTTGCACACATACCCAAGTGTGTTGGGGACTCAAACCCATCATCAAATAGTACTTCAAACCTTCCCAAATCATTGTAGAGCAGGCGGCGCAGCCAGCACAGAGAAAACAGAGCAGAATTGTGATATATTTGAAGCGAGGGGGCCGATTATTACTTGGTTGGTTGATTACTTCCAAAATTTCTTTAGCAATTGGTTGCTATACACATTGGATAAGAGGGCTACATGGTTGGTTTGATGAATTATGCCTAATTGAGCTGGGAATGAGCTGATTAAACAGGCTGTCCACCACTGGTTGCAGAGAAACAGGGTCATTTTAATTGAGCAATTAATCTTTGGTCTTAAACAATTGGACAAATTCCTCTTACATGGAGTTGATGGACACTACTTCTAAGCTAATGAATGCCTGGTTGCTCAATTTGGACAAATATTGAAGAAATTAGAGCCATTTTACTACTGGTTTTTCTGGTTTTTCTGGTTTTTCCCAAAACAGAGAAAGGGGTTTTCAAAAATTGATATGTACACATGTCAGATGGTGTCGATACTCTACATTGAGGTTGTTTAGGTGTCAATGCAAGTTGTCCATACTTGATTGCACCACTACATTGTGATTTGGAGCCGTGGAAGCGCATTAAAACAGGGTATCTCGGACTGCGTGAGTCAGTTCATCTTGGATGCATACAGGTTGATTTTCTACATCAAATTTGAAGATTGGTGGTTATTTTGGAGTATCTAGAACACTCATTGGAGTGTGGTTGATTTGAGGAAGGCTCGGTTACAGATTTGGACGAGTGCGGAAGGTGCACATTGAGCAAACATGTCAGATAATCCAGTATAGATTGTTGGTGAAAAGCTGGATAGGAAGAGCTTCCAGGCATGGAAGTACAGGATAAAAAGTTTCTTGAAAGGAAAAGGATTTTGGAATCTCATTACAGGTGCTGAGCCAGAGCCTGAGCTACCTCGACAACCTACACAGTAGCAGTAGGTTATTGCTTCATAAGCAATGGTCAGAGAGAGCATTCAAAGTGCTGCATTATCTGTCTATATGTATTTCTGATGCTATGCTCATACACATACAGGATGCTGAGAATCCCAAAGATGCATGGGATACTTTGGTCAAGATGTTTGATACAGATACGAGTGCTCGCAAGTCTCAGTTGCGACAGTAGATACATAATGTGAAAAGGAATAAAAGGAGCATCCATGATTATGTGCAAGAAATCAAGAAGTTTGCAGATGCATTGGCCACAATAAATGCCCCATGCCTGATGATGATTTGGTGGATATTACCTTGCGTGGTCTTGGCAAGGAATACAAATCTTTTGATACATCTATCTCAGTGAGGAGTACAGGTTTACCAGACTTTGATGAGTTGGTTTCACTCTTGCTGGTTGAGGAAATCAAACTCAGTGATTCATTTCTGGATGCATCTACTAGCCATGATGATAATGGTAGAAATCAGGCCTTTTATTCTCAGAGAGGTTTTAGAGGCAGGGGGAGATTCACATCACGAGGACGTGGTGGTAATGGTCGTGGATGGCACGACAGGTCACCACAACAGAATTTTCAGCCTTCATATGGTGCTAGAGGTGGTCGTGGATATGCATCTTAGAGAGGCAGAGGTAACCCCCGTGGTAGAGGACGTTGGCAAGGCCAACAAAATTCTATGCAAGATGTGGAATGCCATTACTATGGCAAATATGGTCATATGGCGAGAGATTGTTTCCGCAAATAGAATGATTTGAGAGGGGGTAGAGCACAACGTGGTGGTCATTATGGTGGAAATTATGCACAACATGGTGGAAACTATGCATCAAGCAGTAATGATGGCACTGCAAATCATTTGTTTGCCATGAAGCATGTTGTGGGATCAATGATGACAAATGCATAGAATGATGATACATGGTATATGGACTCAGGAGCATCAAACCATATGACATGTCATGGTGAATGGTTTGAGCATATGAAGCCTATGGATGTGAAAGGCTATGTGGAAACAGGTGATGATACCCAGCATGTCATTACACATGTTGGAAGTGTACCATTGGTTATGCACAATGGTCAGACAAAGTCTATGTCAGATGTGTTGTATGTGCCTTCTATCACTAAAAGCTTGGCCTCAGTTGGTCAAATGGTGGAACAGGGATTACAGGTTCGTTTCAATGAGCATGGTTGCTTCGTTGAGGACTTCAAACATGGATGTAGAGTCATTGCTAAAGGCAACAAAGAAGGCAGGTTGTTTAAGCTGGATGCTGGAATTCCTAAGCTAAAATCAGCCATGTTCTCTAAGAGCAGAAATGTGGTACAGGACATTGATATGTGGCATAAGAAGATTGGACATGTCAATATACAAAGATTGAAGAACATGCAAACAAGAGGCATTGTCAGTGGATTGCCTAGATTCAAATATGATGGAAATATGCATGTTTGTGAAGCTTGTCACTTTGGAAAGCAGGCAAGGTTGAGGTTTCCTAGAGAAGGAAATATGAGTAGCAGGCCACTTGAGATAGTACACAGTGATGTATGGGGTCCTGCATAAAACCCATCTATCAAAGGCAGTTTATACTATGTGACATTCATAGATGATTTCAGCAGGATGACATGGATATACTTTCTCAGAGAGAAGAGTGAAGTGTTGGAAAAGTTTATGGATTTCAAAGCTTTTGCAGAAAAGCAATATGGTTGTTGGATTAAATGTTTGAGGACAGATGGAGGTGGTGAATACACCTCAAAGGCTTTTGAGCATTTCTTGAGGAAGCATGGAATAAGAAGACAATTGACTTGCAGGTATACACCTCAGCAAAATGGTGTGGCTAAGAGAAAGAATAGAGTCATATGTGAAGTGGCTAGGGCGATGCTCAATGAAAAGGGCATGCCAGATTACTATTGGGCAAAAGCATGTGCTACTGCAGTGTATATACTGAACAAAACACCTACAGCAGCCATTCATGGAAGCACTCCAGAGATACGGCTTACAGGTTATAGGCCAGACATTGGACACCTCAAAGTTTTTGGATGCATAGCTTATGTACATGTGCCTGATGAAAGAAGAAGGAAGTTGGATCCTAAGGCAGAGAAATGTGTATTTGTTGGATATGCACAGGATCGAAAGGCATACAAATGTTACAACCCACAAACTAGACAAGTGGTCATCTCACGAGATGTGGTGTTTGATGAGCTTGCTAGTTGGTACAAAGCAAAGGATGAGGGTGTCATTGAGTCACTTGAGGCTAATGTGTCTGTGAACTTGCCACAAGCAAGTTCTAGTTCTACTTCTATGTCTGGGCCAGCAGAGGCTGAGAGTAGTACTGTACGTCCATGGTCAGGACGTTTGAGGCATGAGAGTGTGAGCACTGGGAGTAGTGCTATGGATAAAGGAAAGAAGAAAGTCGAAGGAATTGGAATCACAGGTTATGAGTCATCGAGTTCAGAGAGTTTGGATGAGGAGCTTGGCATACCTATTTTACGCACACCTGGTGCTAGGCAGGACAGATATGTGCCACCACATGCTAGAGTTACAGGTGTACAGAGTGACTCGCATGCATTGCGGAGATCCCAGAGAGTCAGATATCCAGTTGACAGATTGACATATCGAGATTTTGCTATGCACTATGCATATATGACATCTATGGTGAAGCATGTAGAACCTACATGCTATACAGAGGCTATTGGAGAGCATGTATGGGAGAAAGCAATGGATGTAGAGATGGACGCATTGGTCCATAATGACACATGGGACTTGGTTGCATTACCAAAGGACAAGAATGTTATTGGATGTAAATGGGTTTACAAAGTGAAGTGCAAATCTGATGGTTCTATTAAGAGACATAAAGCAAGATTGGTAGCAAAGGGTTATGCACAGACCCAAGGTTTGGACTATGATGAAACCTTTAGTCCAGTGGGGTGGCTAAGATGGGCACAGTGAGAGCAGTCATTGCTATGGCTGCAGCTAATGGCTGGGAAATGCATCAGATGGATGTCAAAAATGCATTTCTGAATGGTGACTTACAAGAAGAGGTTTATATGGCACAGCCAGAAGGGTATGTACACCCAAGATATCCCACTCACGTATGCAGATTGAAAAAGGCATTGTATGGTCTGAAGCAAGCACCTCGTGCTTGGAGTGATAAGATGAGCAGATATCTTATCTCACTTGGTTTTCAGATTTCTACAGCAGATTCTTCACTCTATGTGAAGAAGATAGAGCATGGGATTGTTTTACTCGTCATCTATGTGGATGACTTGATTATCACAGGTGATCATGGTGCAGATGTGATGCATGTCAAGAAAGCTTTGAGTGGGCAATTTGACATGAAAGACCTTGGTGAGTTGAGATACTTTCTTGGAATTGAAGTGGTCAAAGATCATGCAGGTACATGGTTAGTACAGCACCAATATGCATTGGATATGTTGGCAAAATATGGCATGACAGGGTGTAAGCCTATGAGTACACCTTTGGAGCAAAATGTGAAGTTGCGGGCTGATTATGGTGATGAGCTTGATGATCCATCTATTTACAGAAAGATGGTT
This sequence comes from Cibotium barometz, assembly GCF_041138505.1. Taxonomy (NCBI): domain Eukaryota; kingdom Viridiplantae; phylum Streptophyta; class Polypodiopsida; order Cyatheales; family Cibotiaceae; genus Cibotium; species Cibotium barometz. Next base: position 43,641,333 of record NC_141086.1, read on the forward strand.
GGTAGTCTCATATACATGACTATCACACACCCGGATTTGAGTTATGCTGTGGGGCTAGTAAGCCAGTTTATGCAGAGCCCCAGAAAGCCTCATTTGGATGCAGTGAGACGCATCATGAGATATGTGAAGACCACTGCACATTATGCTCTACTTTATGAGAGTGGTAAAAGCTTGGACATACATGGCTACACACATGTTGATTGGGCAGGTAGCGCATATGACAGGAGCTCTACTAGTGGATATGCTTTTACACTTGGAAGTGCCGTGGTGAGTTGGAGTAGCAAGAAGCAACCTACAGTTGCTTTATCTAGTACAGAGGCTGAATACAGGGGTGCAGCCATTGCTACTTGTGAGGCAGTATGGTTAAAGGGTCTCTTGGCAGATTTATGTGAGCCTATTGTTGATGGCAAAGTTGTCATTCATTGTGACAACATGAGCAGTATACAGTTGGCCAAGAATCCAGTGTTTCATGCGAGGACCAAACACATAGAGGTCCATTATCATTTTGTCAGAGAGAAGGTGCTCGATGGTACAATTGATCTACAGTATGTGAAGACTGAAGAGCAGGTGGCAGACATCTTTACAAAGCCACTTAGCAGGGAGAAGTTTGAGTACTTCCGTACTATATTGGGAGTACATGGGATGAGCTTGAGGGGGAGTGTTGAGAGTCTTGATATCCCAAGCTCATCTACATCTTCATCGGCAGTACATCATGAGCTTGAGAGGGGTTGTTGAGATTCAAGCTCGATGTCAATGTGAGCCAGCTATGCTATGTGCTGGCATGTTAGGTAGGAACATGTGTGAGACATAAATGACCGCGTGTCCAGCTGGTCATAGTGTGTGGATATTAGCTAGGGTTAGATGTGTGTGGACACAACTCATAGTGTCATGTGTATTATGGATTATGGCATTATGCTTTGTGTGAGAGTGGAGATGGCTTTCCTCTATGGTTAGGGTTGCAATATACATTAGGGTTTGCTCCTGTGTGTGTGTCTCCTCCCCCTCTACCGTTCTTTCAACAATATTCAACAAATCTATCCTTGTGGCCGCATTAAGATCTATATTTAGATCCGCCCTTGGCCTTTGAGGAGCTACTCCCCCCTACCTAGACCTCGTCCTCTTCCAACATTGGCTCTTCTAGGCATTTCTAGTCTATGGGTAGGTCCAGCCACCTCATTCTGGCCTAGCTCATTTTTATTAGCCTCCTTCCGTCTTGGTATAATTAAGAGCTCCATATCCTGTAAGAACATGGGATGAGTGATCATTTGCTCTATGTCTTTCTTTGTGTCCCATGGTCCTCTACTTCTAGAGTTTCCCTAGGTAGGTTATCTCCTTCATTGTTCTGGGTATCAAAACCTTCCTCCACTCTTGGCTCTTCATTAATGGGCTCTAAATTTGGAATGTCTCCCTCATTCCTGCCCACTATTTTTGGTTCTTTGCCATGTTAATGAAATGGATTCACATTTTCCATTTCCTTTTGTTAAGCCCTAGCCCTTCGAGTATCGAGCTCTTGTTTCCTTAAGCTCAATTCTGGAAGTTATCATTCTACTTCAACCCTTTTCAAATCAAATTCTACTTCCTCTAAGGTTGGGAAGAATACTTTGACCTATCTTGGTAGTGCTTTCCATGTATCTTCTCATTTTGGGGTGGCTAGTGTTAGACAACCCTAGAACTTAAAGGTTGGGTTGATAATTCTTGCTTTGGACCTAGTCCAGCGCTGGTTGATGGGCATGTACCTGTAGATTGCACTTTCTCATCGTTGCTGGTTTTGGAATACAAAAACCCCCTAGGCTATATCAATGATACCACTAGATATTGTAGGGGAGGGTGGTTTCTCCTCTTCTCCAAGCCATTAGGAATTTCTTGGACCCAAAGAGGGCCTCTTGGATTAACTTTTGATTAGGAATGGACCAATAGGAAGAGGACTGGGTGCACATTTTTTACTTCTTTGACCCTAGGGGGACTAGGCTTTGGTTTGCTAATTGGGCCTAATTACTACTCTTGTCCCCCTACCTCTTGGGCCCAGACTTCTACCTCTTGGGCCCAAACTTAGAGGTCCCCCAACCTATAATCGTGCGGATTAAAAACCCTAAAAATTGAAATTTTTTAATTTTTTCCCAAAAGTGTGTTTTCCCTCTCAAACTTCCCCCCAATATACTCTAGGTTTGGAAAGCTCATTTTGAACCTCTTTCTTCCTCTTTGAAGCTCTCCATTGCTGTAGAAACTCCATACCTCTCAAGCTCTCCCTCCTTGTCAAGCTCCCTCAATCTCAAGCTCCCTCTCCCTCTTTCTTCCTTTTCTAAGCTCTCCATTGCTGCAAAAACTCCATCCCTCTCAAGCTGTCCCTCCTTCTCAAACTCCCTCCCTCTCAATCTCCCCCCCCTCTCTCTCTCTCTCTCTCAAGCTCGCTCACTCTCCATTGCTGTAGAAACTCTATCCCTCTTTAGTCTACTCTAGGTTCAGGAAGCCTATTCTCAAACTCTAACCCTCTTTAGTCTACTCTAGGTTCAGGAAGCCTATTCTCAAACTCTAACCCTCTTTTAAGCTTTCCATTGCTGCATTGAAAACCCTTACTTTCTGTCCTCTCCACTCCTCTGTTGTAAAACAAGCTTTTCTTTTCCCTTCTTCTCTTTTCTTACCCACCATGGCCTCTTCCAGTAATGTGAGAAGACCTAGGGAGAAGGTGGAGGAGCTTGTGCTGCATAACACAAGAGATGAGAATGGAGTTTTGGCTCCGACAAGATTCAGGGTCGGGGCTTGGGTCTACATGTAGCCAAGGGACCACATCGAGAGTGCGTCACTAGGGAATATGCTACATCATTGGAAGGGGTGGCTACAAGGCTTCAAACATACTAAGAAGGAAGGACTGGTTGCGCCATAGTGCAACATGTGTATACCCTTGGAGACATGTACATTCAAGGCCAACGACCAAGGTTTCCTTCAAATTGTCAGTGTAATATAAACACAGCTTTAACAACATGCTAATATTGGATTTTTTGTTTTAAATTTTATTATGATTCTCCATTTTCTTATGTCTCTCTCTGCAGATATTTTCCCCTCTAATAATGTTGAGGAACAACCACTCCAAAGCCTCACTAGAGTTTTCTATGCTATGCATGCATCCATTGGAGAGGCAATGTTTGTATCTCAAAGCCCAGGTGATCTTGTACCTACAGAACAATATCTTTTTCTTTTCTCACTCATATTTTGTAGATAAAAAACCAGGTTTATTTGGCAAGCTAGAAGAGATCCCCAACCCCCCTCTTAACAATTCCGAATGGCCCAAACCTGATGATTGGACCATCTTATGCTTAAAGTTTAAGATGGTAAGTGATATCAAGACATCACTCAAGTTTTCAAAGGCATATAGGTCAGTAGGGATAAATTGGTTTTGTCCTTTACATGTTTTTGTGCACATGTTCGATTCCATGCCAATGCACCAAACAAAAACAATGTATATTTATCAGGAGGTATGGTCTGACTTCATTCAAGGATTACTAGGAGAGGGTTGGGAGATTAATGAGGGGTCACATCAAGGTGATGTGTAGAAGTGCAATGTAGTAGATTCTACAGTGTCTTTCAGGTTCTTGAAGGTACGCTTTATTTTGTACATGCGTCTGCACTACCAAAGCTGGATGCGAAAGCATGGGACATGGATTTCACTTCAAGCCTGAGAAGAAGAAATTATGCCTATTGAGGTGGCTGTGATGATGCAAAATGGATGGATTGAGCGAATGGCAGCAAAAGCAAGCATTGGAGCCTAGCAGACCTGCGTCAACACTTTAGCATCATGGGCTTTTTGACAATGTGGAAGTGTCAAGTTTCAAGTTGATGAGAAGAAAGGTATATCTAATTCCACTACATGTCTAGAATTAACCCTTACACTTTATCGTTATTGTGCCACTTTCTATATTTTTACAGATTGGGAAGCGAAAGAAGGGAAAAACCATGGTCTTAGAATCATGGCAAATTGGGGACCTTGAATTTTTAGCAGCAAGGTGCATAGCCCTACCAACACATAGTAGGCATGTGGAAGAGCTTGAAGATGAAGGGAGTATATAGGAAAATAGCCTCTGTTTTTAATAATTGAATTCCATGCATAGAGGTATGCATAAAAGATGAATATTTTATTATAAAAGAGTTACTTTTAGCATAATTGAATTTCATGCATAGAGGTATGCATAAAAGATGAATATTTTATTATAAAAGAGTTACTTTTAGCATAATTGAATTTCATGCATAGAGGTATGCATAAAAGATGAATATTTTATTATAAAAGAGTTACTTTTAGCATAATTAAATTTCATGCATAGAGGTATGCATAAAAGATGAATATTTTATTATAAAAGAGTTACTTTTAGCATCATTGAATTTCATGCATAGAGGTATGCATAAAAGATGAATATTTTATTATAAAAGTGTTACTTTTAGCATATTGAATTTCATGCATAGAAGTATGAAAAAAATGATTATTTTATTGTAAAACTGTAAAGAAAATAAAGATTATTTTATTGTAAAAATGTTACTTTTATCATATTGAATTTCATGCATAGAGGTATGAAAAAAAAATTATTTTATTGTAAAAATGTTACAGAAAAAAAATGATTATTTTATTGTAAAAGTGTTACTTTTATCACATTTGAATTTCATGCATAGAGGTATGCATAAAAGATGATTATTATATTGTGAAAATGTTACTTTTATCATAATTGGATTTCATGCATAGAGGTATACATAAAAGATATTTTTATACTAAAAGTGTGATTTTCATCATAAATGGATTTTATGCATAAATTAGATGCATAAGAGAAATTCTTTTATTCTAAAAGTGTAATTCTCATCTAAATTGAATTTATGCATAGGAAGATTCATAAAAGATTGAATTTTAATTCAAAGTGTCATTCTCATTTAAAATGAATTTATGCATAGGAAGATGCATAAAAGATTGATTTTTATTTCCAAAGTGTTAGTCTCCTTAAATGGAATTTATGCATAAATAGATGCGTAAAGAAATCTTATATCAAATATAAGAATTCTCTTGTATTCTATAAATAGATATGGGAAGGGATAGGATGTGATAAGAGATGTATGAGATGTGATAAGATGTATATGAGAAGAGTTAGGATGTGATAAGATGAGTTAGGATGTGATAAGAGATGTATGAGATGTGATAAGATGTATATGAGAAGAGTTAGGATGTGATAAGAGATGTATGAGATGTGTGATAAGATGTGATAAGATGCATATGAGAGGAGTTAGGATGTGATAAGATGAGTTAGGATGTGATAAGAGGTGTATGAGATGTGATGAGATGTGATAAGATGCATATGAGATGAGTTAGGATGTGATAAGATGAGTTAAGATGTGATAAGATGTGTATGGGATGAGCTAAGAAGTGTATATGATGGGATAAGATGTATATGAGATGAGTTAGGGTGTGATAAGATGAGTTAGGATGTGATAAGAGGTGTATGAGATGTGATAAGATGTGATAAGATGCATATGAGATGAGTTAGGATGTGATAAGATGAGTTAAGATGTGATAAGATGTGTATGGGATGAGATAAGAAGTGTATGTGATGGGATAAGATGTATATGGGTTGTGATAGGGCGAGAATAGATGTGATGTAAAAGAATAGATGTGAAGGCGTATGGGGTTATATGAATGGAAATGTGGAAATGGAGGTATGTATGTGGATGTGTGGATGTGGAAATAAGAGTGTGGATGTATGAATGTGAAAATGGATGTATGCATGTAGATGTGTATGTATAGATGTGAATGTGGATGTATAGATGTGAATGGGAATGTGGATGTGGATGTATGTATGTATGTGGATGTGGATGTATGAATGAGGATTTGAAAATGGATATGCATGTAGATGTGGATGTATGGATGTGAATGTGGATATGAATGTGGATGTATGGATGTAGATATGGGATTGGACGTATGATGTGGATGTACGAACATGGATATGTATGTAGAATAATGAATGTGAATGTGTATGTGAAATAATGTGTCGTCGATATGAGTAAAAGGGTAAGAATGAGTACACATTGAATGGAATGTGGAATAAGTAATGTGGATTGAGGAGGGATAATGTGGAAAGACGAGAGTTCGATATAGAAACTGTATTTTGTGAACTGTTGGTAAATGACTGTTTTATGTCAAGAATGCTGGGGAAGCATTTTGACCGTCTTGTGGATTAAGGTCATGGAGACCTAACTGATAAAGTTGCAACTGCTGACGGAGAGTCAATGGAGGACGTCTCGCGTAGCAAGGTCGACCGAGGTCTTGACCAGCCTCGGTGAGCTTCCGGTATGGTGGATGAGGGACCAAGGAAGCGGCCTATGAGTGAAGCGCTAGGTCACCTGCGAAGGATCCTAGAGGGTGCTGACCATACGATGCTCGGACTCTGGGTCGCCGAAGATACCCACACGTACGTTGATTTAAATGGTGAGCTTCCGGTATGGTGGATGAGGGACCAAGGAAGCGGCCTATGAGTGAAGCGCTAGGTCACCTGCGAAGGATCCTAGAGGGTGCTGACCATACGATGCTCGGGCTCTGGGTCGCCGAAGATACCCACACGTACGTCGTGGAAGATATTGGAACAAGGATTAAGAGTTGTTTTCTGAAATCGGGCATGGATCTGGTTGATTGACCTTGCTAGTCCTCAACGGATAAGTCCATGGCTCTCGTATATGGATCTGTTGATTGATCTTGCTGATCTTCAACGAGAATTTCATCTTGATTTTTATATGTGGAAATATTGTCGGGTACTATGAGCTAGGAACTATCGAAAAGGCCCTTGAGTGAACAGGTGGTGAGCATTCTTGTTGCCAGTGATGCCATAAGTACACCGATGAATGAATGATTGGAAATATGGATTCAACCAAAGATTTAAAGGATTGTCATCAATGATATAATGGTTTCATTAAAGGATTGTTTTAAAGTTAGCTGATGCTAAGAAAAAGGCAATTTCATATTGGGTGTGTAAGTGGTGTGACTAGTTTTATGTTGCATGAACTTCTGGCTAGGGGGCCTGGGAACTCTTTTCCCTGGTACCCGGGACAAAACCTAACCAAATTCCTAATTGGATCCCATCACTACAGTGGTTGGATGGTTGGCTAACCCATGGGACTGGATGGGGTTAGGCTGGATTGATGGATCCGTAAATCGAGACTCAAATTCTGTTATTACGATAGATGAAGTAAATCCCGGATAGTAATTTTTCTATGGATAGGAATCAACGGCTGTGCCTCTTGATGGGGAAAAAAGCGTTGATCCCAATGATCCAAGTGCAAGTGTCTTCCTTGATCTGACTGAGTACCTTTATCGGTGCAGTCGGATCAGTTTGATCAGTAATGGTCTTGACTACGTTAGAGTAAAGAGTTATCCTGGTAGAATCGCACGTGCTTTCCAGGTAAAGGAAGTTTTTCCGGGTTCGGTTTTGGAGAAACCGACGGATTAGTCTCTTGTCCGGATATCCGTGGGCGAGGCCCCGAATGTGGGACCCCTGTCCCGCGCGAGAAGTGCTACTTCCGTTGCTAGTACTCCGAATCCGTTGCGCAGTGGGAACAGGGATCTCACAAGTCCTCCTTCGAACATACACCATGGTCTAATGCCCAATCGTACACCAATTTGGATTCCCTCATGAAGGGTCTCCCCAAGATAAAGTCATATGAGTATGGTTGGCATAGAAAATCCATTACCACAAACGTATGATGGTAGCGGAACATAAAGAGTTTAAGTCCCACATTCTTCAAAAGCCCCATGGGTCTTGAAGATTTTCCGTCTGCCATTTTAACGATAAGAACCACTCTTTTTAAATCGAGTCTTCCCTAATTTTTCCAACATTGTTTTGTGATGATCTTGACTCCCATCCCACCATCCAGGATAACCAATGCTTGGTATCCATTATGATGAATTAGGATTGTGGCATTTGTGTCATCACTTTCGTAATACCGCCCCAATTGATTAGCTGGTATCTTGATGAATCTAGATGTTCTTTCTTTTAAGTGTTTTAAGTTTCTTTGTGCTAGAGGTGACTAGATCTCCTCTGCAGCGGCTGTTGGCTTTAATCCACCCTCTACCCATTCTTTATGTCTGCCCACAATGTCGATGAACTACGTAGGAGTTGTCCCAATGGCATTTGTATGGAAGTGGAGAACGCAGCTGCAAGAGTGCTTATGTCTTTGGGCTCTCTGGAAAGTGAGGGTTCCTTCCATGTCTGCGTCTTATATCCATCCTTCTACATCCTACTCAACCTCCTCAAACATTCTTTACATAAGGTTTCCTGGAGATCCTTATTCATACTCTTTTGGAATTGGAGTAGGCACGTCCAATTCTCTTTCCCTTATCAGTTTGTTTCTTGGATACATTGTATCCCTGGCCTGGTTAGCTCATAATTTAGCTTCATGAAGTCATTGACACTCTTCTACTAGGGCCCTAGCTTCTTCAAGCTTTCTTATCTCTTCTTTAGCATTTGGGTATTCACCAATTCCCTTAGGGGTTTGCTGGTTTTTCTCTTTATGCCTCCTGATCAAGCTCATCTAATTTTGTTGCTTGATCACTCTCTTCTCTTGATTGGGTGGATCCGGTGTCGATAGTATCTTCTTAATATCCATCCTAAATTACGACCCTTTTGTCACATTTAACCACTTTTTTAACCCTCCTTCTCTTGCAAGTTCTAGAAGTGGTGGCATCTGCTGGGTTCTTCCCTTTGTCCCCTAGTTCGGCTCGTGTCAGGGAGTTGAGTGGCATGATGTTTTGAGGCTACACACTAGCCTGGTTAGAAGTGGAAGCATAAACACTTGCGTAATGTGGGAAGCCTTTGATCAAATGATCAACCCCACATTTAGTACAAGTAAGCACTGGCATGTCATTAGGTGGCGCAATCATTTGCTAAGTTTGATGTGTATGAACCACATTATTATTAGTACATTCTGCTATCCAATGAGGTCCACCGCCACCAAAACATTGTGATGGACCCCTCCTCATATTTGCGTTTATGTCCTTACCTTTCCACTATACCATGGTTTGGAACACTCGTACTCGCATGTTATTTTGTAAGACATAAAATTCTGATACAATCTCCGCAACTTCCTCATAGTACTCATTATTGATTTCTACCTCACGCACCATTTCACCTTGGTTGATTTTAGCCTGTGGTGGTTGTGGCGGTAGAATAGGTGGCGGAGGTGGTGTGTCTTGTATTCGAAACATCTGCCTAGGTAAATAGGATGGGTTTGGTTGTCCTGCAACCACAATGATTTGCACAGGTGGTGCTGGTAAAGCCAGTGATGCTCTGGGTGCCAGAAGTTGTGCTACGGTTTGGAATCTCAGATACCTGCACATGGAAGTGTCATGGTTACCTAATTTTACACAATGTGCACAATAGAGTAATGGCCTTACTGTTAACTATGGGCATTCAGTGGTAGTGTGATTCATTTTGCACATAGAAAACCATACTAGATCTCTAAGAGGGTAGATATGAGTATGCCCATGCCCTAATGCTTCTCTTCCATCCTTCACCTTTAATTTGTCTAGTATGGCATTACTAAGTTCATCCACAGTCATGTTTCCAACTTCCTTGCTCGGAGTTCTCGTGTCTTGGTGACTCGAAACTTGCAAAGTCGCTGCTCTAGAAGAAGCTGCCTTGACGCCTTTAGGTTTTTGCAATTCAAGCATATTGTCTTCATATTACTAAGTTCATCCACTGTCATGTTCCCAACTTCCTTGATCCGAGTTCTCGTGTCTTGGTGACTCAAAACTAAGTTCATCCACAGTCATGGTCCCAACTTCCTTGCTCTGAGTTCTCATGTCTTGGTGACTCAAAACTTGCGAAGTCGCCTGCTGAAGAAGCTGCCTTGATGCCTTTAGGTTTTTGCAATTCAAACATATTGTCTTCATATTCGATTGCCAACTTACAACATGCATCCAAATTAGCTGTTCAGGATAGAACTAAATAATCATGCATTTTGTGATCTCATACTCTCTGCAGAAGCAAGGCAATAACTGATCATCAGTTAGCCTCTCCCATATTTTAAATCTTGAATTCAACTGCTTTAGCTGGGATACATAGTCTCACATATAGACTCTTTTTCTTTCTGTTTAATATTATGCAGCTATGCCATAGGGCTCCATCGGGTCACCACTTCCAGCAAATCTTGGCACAAACACATTCTTGAGCCGAGTGAAATTGATCTTATCTTTTTGCTTGAGGGTTCCAAACCATTGATGAACTTTTGCTTCTAGGGTTAGTGAGAAGACATGAATCATGGTTACATCACTTACTGGCCCGCAAGTTTTGCATGTGGACTAAAAGATCTCGACATGTTGGATGAGGTCCCCATCCCCTAAGAATTTTTGTATGAGCTTTGAAATGATGTGTGGCTTCATTTGGGATGATCTGGATTCTAGAGCAATGCCTAGTTCCTTGACCATTTCTCAGCCCATTTCCGTAGCCATATTCAACAAATCTATCCTTGTGGCCGCATTAAGATCTATATATAGATCCGCCCTTGGCCTTTGAGGAGCTACTCCCCCTACCTAGACCTCGTCCTCTTCCAACATTGGCTCTTCTAGGCATTTCTAGTCTATGGGTAGGTCCAACCACCTCATTCTGGCCTAGCTCATTTTTATTAGCCTCCTTCCATCTTGGTATAATTAAGAGCTCCATATCCTGTAAGAACATGGGATGAGTGATCATTTTCTCTATGTCTTTCTTTGTGTACTCGTGGTCCTCTACTTCTAGAGTTTCCCTAGGTAGGTTATCTCCTTCGTTGTTCTGGGTATCAAAACCTTCCTCCGCTCTTGGCTCTTCATTAATGGGCTCTAAATTTGGAATGTCTCCCTCATTCCTGCCATGACTATTTTTGGTTCTTTGCCATGTTAATGGAATGGATTCACATTTTCCATTTCCTTTTGTTAAGCCCTAGCCCTTCGAGTATCGAGCTCTTGTTTCCTTAAGCTCAATTCTGGAAGTTATCATTCTACTTCAACCCTTTTCAAATCAAATTCTACTTCCTCTAAGGTTGGGAAGAATACTTTGACCTATCCTGGTAGTGCTTTCCATGTATCTTCTCATTTTGGGGTGGCCAGTGTTAGACAACCCTAGAACTTAAAGGTTGGGTTGATAATTCTTTCCTTGGACCTAGTCCAGCGTTGGTTGATGGGCATGTACCTGTAGATTGCACTTTCTCATCATTGCTGGTTTTGGAATCCAAAAACCCCCTAGGCTATATCAATGATACCACTAGATATTGTAGGGGAGGGTGGTTTCTCCTCTTCTCCAAGCCATTAGGAATTTTTTGGACCCAAAGAGGGCCTCTTGGATTAACTTTTGATTAGGAATGGACCAATAGGAAGAGGACTGGTGGGTGCACATTTTTTACTTCTTTGACCCTAGGGGGACTAGGCTTTGGTTTGCTAATTGGGCCTAATTACTACTCTTGTCCCCCTACCTCTTGGGCCCAAACTTAGAGGTCCCCCAACCTAGAATCGTGCAGATTAAAAACCCTAAAAATTGAATTTTTTTTACTTTTTTCCCAAAAGTGTGTTTTCCCTCTCAAACTTCCCCCCAACATACTCTAGGTTTGGAAAGCTCATTTTGAACCTCTTTCTTCCTCTTTGAAGCTCTCCATTGCTGCAGAAACTCCATACCTCTCAAGCTCTCCCTCCTTGTCAAGCTTCCTCAGTCTCAAGCTCCCTCTCCCTCTTTCTTCCTTTTCTAAGCTCTCCATTGCTGCAAAAACTCCATCCTTCTCAAGCTCTCCCTCCTTCTCAAGCTCCCTCCCTCTCAATCTCCCCCCCTCTCTCTCTCTCTCTCTCAAGCTCCCTCCCTCTCCATTGCTGTAGAAACTCTATTCCTCTTTAGTCTACTCTAGGTTCAGGAAGCCTATTCTCAAACTCTAACCCTATTTTAAGCTTTCCATTGCTGCATTGAAAACCCTTACTTTCTCTCCTTTCCACTCCTCTATTGTAAAACAAGCTTTTCTTTTCCCTTCTTCTCTTTTCTTACCCACCATGGCCTCTTCCAGTAATGTGAGAAGACCTAGGGAGAAGGTGGAAGAGCTTATGCTACATAACACAAGAGATGAGAATGGAGTTTGGGCTCCAACAAGATTCAGGGTCGGGGCTTGGGTCTACATGCAGCCAAGGGACCACATCGAGTGCGTCACTAGGGAATATGCTACGTCATTGGAAGGGGCGGCTACAAGGCTTCAAACATACTAAGAAGGAAGGACTGGTTGCGCCATAGTGCAACATGTGTATACCCTTGGAGACATGTACATTCAAGGCCAACGACCAAGGTTTCCTTCAAATTGTCAGTGTAACATAAACACAGCTTTAACAACATGCTAATATTGGATTTTTTGTTTTAAATTTTATTATGATTCTCCATTTTCTTATGTCTCTCTCTGCAGATATTTTCCCCTCTAATAATGTTGAGAAACAACCACTCCAAAGCCTCACTAGACTTTTCTATGCTATGCATGCATCCATTGGAGAGGCAATGTTTGTATCTCAAAGCCCAGGTGATCTTGTACCTACAGAACAATATCTTTTTCTTTTCTCACTCATATTTTGTAGATAAAAAACCAGGTTTATTTGGCAAGCTAGAAGAGATCCCCAACCCCCCTCTTAACAATTCCGAATGGCCCAAACCTGATGCTTGGACCATCTTATGCTTAAAGTTTAAGATGGTAAGTGATATCAAGACATCACTCAAGTTTTCAAAGGCATATAGGTCAGTAGGGATAAATTGGTTTTGTCCTTTACATGCTTTTGTGCACATGTTCAATTCCATGCCAATGCACCAAACAAAAACAATGTATATTTATCAGGAGGTATGGTCTGACTTCATTCAAGGATTACTAGGAGAGGGTTGGGAGATTAATGAGGGGTCACATCAAGGTGATGTGTAGAAGTGCAATGTAGTAGATTCTACAGTGTCTTTCAGGTTCTTGAAGGTACGCTTTATTTTGTACATGCGTCTGCACTACCAAAGCTGGATGTGAAAGCATGGGACATGGATTTCACTTCAAGCCTGAGAAGAAGAAATTATGCCTATTGAGGTAGCTGTGATGATGAAAAATGGATGGATTGAGCGAATGGCTGCAAAAGCAAGCATTGGAGCCTAGCAGACCTACGTCAACACTTTAGCATCATGGGCTTTTTGACAATGTGGAAGAGTCAAGTTTCAAGTTGATGAGAAGAAAGGTATATCTTATTCCACTACATGTCTAGAATTAACCCTTACACTTTCTCGTTATTGTGCCACTTTCTATATTTTTACAGATTGGGAAGCGAAAGAAGGGGAAAACCATGGTCTTAGAATCATGGCAAATGGGGGACCTTGAATTTTCAGCAGCAAGGTGCATAGCCCTACCAACACATAGTAGGCATGTGGAAGAGCTTGAAGATGAAGTGAGTATATAGGAAAATAGCCTCTGTTTTGATGCACATGAGGGGCAAGAGTTTCAGGATCGAGGTGAAGGCAATGACAAGCTTTCAAGTCAACAAGGAGATGGAGATCAACATGAAGTAAATGTCACAAGAGGGGCAAAAAATGAAGACATTAAAACAATTTTGGATTAGATGACATGCTTGTAATTTTGTAGCAGGCTCTTTTTTAACCAATCTTTATTTAATTGAAATCTTAATGTTTTTGCAAACTGTAAACTTTTTGTCTAGCGGTCTAGTGTGAAAAGGCCAAACTTTAAATTTTAACTATAAATAGCCAAAGGTGCCTTCTTTCTCATTTTCATGCGATAGAAACCAAGCACGAGCTCACACTATCTCTTTGCATTCACATGGCTACCCACTTTGACAACTTCTGTGAGTTCCTCTCCACCACCCCATGGGCGGGCAAGAGCGAGCTCTTTGTCATGTTCTCTCGTGAAGTCAACTTTGAAAAGTTTCTCGGCCCCTTGCATCCCAACATTATGAGACGCAGATTGCATACATGGAGCAATACTTGGCTCCCCACTCCATCTCCTTTCCCCATTGCCTCAATGATTGATGGGTGCCTGTTGAGCTGTTTAAGTACATTCAACAATATGCCCGCCCCTACATCCAGCGCCTTGAACGCTTCATCAACATCTGCATCCCTGCAGGAGCTTACTATACCTTCAATAAGCAAGAGGTGAAGAGGTTGGGGAAGGGAAATTTAGGAACTAGGTTCCTCTTATGGCTCGTTACTTTTGCGTTCCTCATCAGCGAGATGAGGATTCAGATGACGAGGTAGAGATGCTTTTGCATTGTAGTTGGCAGGGTATTTGAGGGATGACAAGGAAGTGAAGGCAGTAGGAACAAGTGCTGGTGTAGAAGAGAAGCTTACATTAGAGCACTTTCCAAAGGGTTCACAATCTGCAAACAGTCCACTGTAGTAGAAGATGCGGGGCCATCTTCCCCACACGAGGAGAGCAAGGTGCTACTGCCAGAGCTTGAGATCAATCTCTTGAGCACCATTGTGTGGTGGAAGGTGAAGAATACTTTTTTCTTCATAACCTTGAAAAGGCATTTGGCTTGAGAATGGATGAATGCTTGGGCATTATATGCACGCGATGTGAGGTGGACCTTGATACGTCTCAACCTCGGTCCTCACCTAGATAGTGCTATATTACCCCTTGGAGAATCTATCGCAGAGACAGTTACTCTGGTCAAGGAAACTATGGTTGAGACCGCGGAGCAAACCCTAGTTCCAGAGGAGGAGTTCACAACCTTACAAGACAAGCTAGAGGAGGTTGAAAAGGATACCCTTGCTGCTAGAGTGATGGAGGAGACCAAAGCACCAAAAAAGGATGAGGCTAAGTCCTCAATTGACCTCTCCGCCCCACGCACTTTGGCAAAAGAAGACATTGAGCAAGAGGTAATAATCAACCTTTTACAACCTAGAAACATTTGTAATTATGTATAGGAAAATATTTTGATTTTTCCTTTGATTGTAGAGGGTGGTTAAAATTGACGAATTTGCTGGGAGAGGTGGCGGTAGCAGAGACCCGGGCCAAGGTCCATGGACATGATGCTGCGTTGGCGCACTATGTTGGTCGACTTCCTATGGATGGCATCGTCATTATCCATAGGGACTACACCCCTCAATCTGCCTTCACTCTCTTCTTTTTGAAAGCCCTCTCTAAGGTGCTCTGTGTAGCCTCTATGGCACAGAGCACCAAATGTATAGTTCTGATTAAAAAATCCCTTGCCTTCAATGTTTTTGGTTCTGGATTTAGGGATAAGCTTCTTGCTCGTATAGGTATAGCCAAAAGCATAGGCATAGAGGATCCTCAAGAAATAGCCCAATCACTCCTTGAGCAAACTCTGCCCAATAATAAGAGAAGGAAGCTCAATATTGTAAGAAAGCTTTTGTAAAGATGATGTATCAGTTCTTATTATATGAATACAATACAATTTTTGCAAACTTATTTTCATCAAGTATATCATTGTTTTTTCTCGTTTGTACCATCAATGTTTTTGTGAATGCATCAGAAATAAACCAAGGAATCTCGGGGATCATTGTTTTTTCTAGTTTGTACCATCAATGTTTTTGTGAATGCATCAGAAATGACCCTTGGAGCCTCGGGGAACAGTGCAAATTTTGAGCCTGCACCGCTACTATAGAGCCCAAATTCGCACGGTTTTGGCATAGCTTCCCCAGCCCTTCAGGAGCAATTCTGATGCATTGGATGACAAATAATGTATTTTTACACATGATTAAAGGTATTTCTATCTTGTAAATTACTGTTTGTCATAATCAATGTACTCAACTTGATTATAAATGCATCAAAAATGACTCTGAGTGGCTGGGAAAGCATTGCCAAAACAGTGTGAATTTTGAGTCTGCATCGCTGCTCTAGAGCCCAAATTTGCACTGTTCTGGCATAGCTTGCCCAGTCCTCCAGGAGCAATTCTGATGCATTGGATGACAAATAATGTATTTTTTATACATGATTAAAGGTATTTTTATTTTATAAATTACTATTTTTATAATTAATGTACTCAACTTCATTATAAATGCATCAGAAATGATCCTAAGTGGCTGGGGCAGCAGTGCCAGAATAGTGTAAATTTTGAGCCTGCAGCACCGCCGCTCTGCAGAGCCTAGATTTACACTATTCTGGCATAGCTTCCCCAGTCCTCCAGGAGCTAGTCTGATGCATTGGATGACAAACAATGTAATTTTACACATGATTAAAGCTGTTTTTATCTTATAAACTATTGTTTCTCACAATTAGTGTACTCAACTTCATTATAAATGCATCAGAAATGATCCTGAGTGGCTGGGGCAGCAGTGCCAGAATAGTGTAAATTTTGAGCCTGCAGCACCGCCGCTGCCAGAGCCTAGATTTGCACTATTCTGGCATAGCTTCCCCAGTCCTCCAGGAGCTAGTCTGATGCATTGGATGACAAACAATGTAATTTTACACATGATTAAAGCTGTTTTTATCTTATAAACTATTGTTTCTCACAATTAGTGTACTCAACTTCATTATAAATGCATCAGAAATGATCCTGAGTAGCTGGGGGAGCAGTGGCAGAACAGTGCAAATTTTCAGCATGCATCGCCACTTTAGAGCCTAAATTCGCACTGTTCTGGCATAGCTTCCCCAATCTTGCTCCAGGAGCAATTCTGATGCATTGGATGATAAACACTATATTTTTACACATGTTTAAAGGTGTTTTTATCTTATAAACTACTGTTTCTCACAGTTAGTGTGCTCAACTTCATTATGCATCAGAAATGATCCTGTTTGCGCTGTTCTGGCACAGCTTTCTCAGTCCTCCAAGAGCATTTCTGATGCCTTTGGTGACAAACTGGCACATGATAGACACTCCATGTTAAACAAACGTGATGACACTGAGACATTATAAGAGAAACTTAAAATTTTAATTATCAGAAGGTTACAAATGAAAGCGAGATAGGCTTGTTACAGAGGGGGGTTTGAAACAAAAGAGTTGCTTCAAAAAAAAAGGCTAACATCTAAGATCTCTAGATCGTGTCTCGCTCGCCTCCTCGAATGCACCGAGCTAGTTGCATGTCCTTGGTAGATATGGTAATCCTCTTTGCATGTATTGCAAAGAGGATTGTTGTCTTCAAAAAGCCCAACAAGGTAAGCCTCAGAGGCATGTATTGCATGTCCTTGGTAGATATGGTAATCCTCTTTGCATGTATTGCAAGGAGGTTGGTGTCTTCAAAAAGCCCAACAAGGTAAGCCTCAGAGGCTTCTTGCAATGCTTCAAGGGAAATCCCTTGCACACGGAACTCTGTTCTATATCGTTGGAGAATCTCCTTCAGTGTGTGAGTGAAAGGGGCCCTTCTTACAGCAACTCAGTGTTCCTCTAATAAAACTTGATTTCTTGTAGAGCCCTATGCCCTTGGCGCATCCTTCTCCTTGGAGCTCTCTGTGTTGTGTTAGTGCATTGGTGAGGTTGGGGCTTCCTTGGCTTGAAGAGCTTGACCTTTCTACGCTTGCGCGCACTTGCAGGAACCTCCTCTTGGTCTCTCTCATAGTCTGAATCCTGCTCCTCCTGTTGTTGTGGTACCTGTGTATCAAGTTCCTCCCGGGTAGGTAGGGGACCTTGTCCTGGTAGTAGGGTCTGGCCACCTATGGTGCTTTGTAATGTAGGAATGTTTTCACCAACCCAGTCGAACTGCTCATCATCGGCCTCTCTGTCTTGATCTCTAGGGTGGCTGCATTGTGGGGTCTTCTTCACATGCTTGCTCCCACTAGAAGGACCTGCATGTGTGTGCGTTTGTGTTCCTATGGGAGGAGGGTTGGACTCTGGTGATCCCATTGGGCGTGTCCTAGAATCCAAGGGGTCACTCTCTTCCGTGGTGTCGCCAGTATGTGGTCGTTGGGTGCCTTGCAGTGTGTTTTGTGAAGGCATGGTAACACGTGCGGTGTTCTTAGTACGTGCCATATCCATGTACGACTATGCTAATGTGGTGATGTGCTGGTGTTCTTATGTGGGTGTCTACGTAGATCTTGAGCTCAAGCTCTCTAAAAAAATGAAATGAAAATGAAGTGAGAGAAGTCCGGACTATTAATAGTTTTTTAAAGGGAAAAAAAACCTAACTAAACTTTTTTTCTTAGCCTTATTACATCTAGATTTATGCTGGTGCATGCACAACCTAATGCCTCCCTTGTCTCCTCATTCGTGCACGCCAAGCACCATGCCTATGATGAGCATTGGTCTACAACCATTCAAGCCGAGCATGACTTTTTGCAGCCTTGCGTGCCTCTTGCGCAAGGAATACGAATATGTAAATCAACCTTCCGTTTTCTAGCTTCACAAGGGGCTACACATACAGCTTACAAAGGCTCCATAGCTAAGCAAAGGAAGAAGCTAAAGCAGAGAGATCCTCATAGTAGAGAGAGAGAGAGAGAGAGAGAGAGAGAGAGAGAGAGTAAGAGAGACTGTTAAAACTTTGCTATTTGCAGGTTTAACGCAAATTCATTTTTCTAAGTAGAAAATGATATTTTTGATATACAAATAAACTAACATGGAGTTTTTCATCAATAAATTATATTTTTGAGAAAAATTAAAAAATACTAATTTTTGGTGTCCCCACAATTTCGGGATCTCATGGATGTAGTAGTTCCTGACAGTTAGTTATGTTTATGGGGTTGTGGGGACCAGATAGTTAGTTATGGATGTACTCGCTCTTGACAGGCTTCTGACATGACCCTTGAATTACAAGACTTTTGGAGGGAAAAAATTATTTTCATCATACATATTATATTGGTTGGATGGTATTTTTTCTACCTCAAAATGTAAAAAAATTAAAAATTAAAAAATTTTCACTTTTTGGGGCCCACCTAAATACGAGAATGTTTTGCTGATGTGGAAGGGAGATATGGTGGGAGTTAATGAGAAAGGAGATTTCAAACTGACAAGAAAAATTCAATTTGTAGAGAGTGAAGATAAAAAATTCAAAAAGTATGAGAAAAGTCAAAAAGTAAGAGAGAGAGTATGAGAATATTCCCTTTAAAAAGGTGAAACTAGGGGGGTATGGCTGATGTGGCAAGGCAAAAAATAGGGGTCATCATAGTCTTTGTCTCCCTTAAGCCCAGCTTTTTAAGCTCTAATTCCTTAAAATTAGGAATCCTTACGAGGCCTTTTTTGGGTCCAAAAAATTCCTTATGTTGAATGGCTTGAAGCAACACTCTTTTGATAGGAATATCTTGGGTGGTTCGATGCACTATCGTCAGAAGTGAGGTTGTCTCTGATGCGTTTTCCAAACCTCAAGTGCATGTGAATGTGATTTGATAAGCTATATTGCTACCCCGAAATGATTTTTGGTAAGGTATTTTCGATCTTTTTTTTTATTTTCTGTGGCCGTGAGACTGTAGATAACAGTTCACGCCATGAGATGTCAGAGAATCATTCACATTGTGAGATCTAAATCCTTCACATCGTGAAATAGTAAGTAGTTTGCATTGTGAATTAGTTTTTGCACTCACGTGCTCAAGGATTACTTCAGATTTACAAGTCAGCGTTACCTTGATCTAATTTGATTGGTCTCAATTTTCTCAATTAAGACACTTCAATAACCTTAATCTGATAATACTTGGTTTGTGAACTAAATCTAGCTACGCTGTGAAACTACAAAAAACAGTTCACGTCGTGAAAGGTTTAACAGTTCACGCCATGAAAACTTATGCAGTTCACATTGTGAGATCTGATTGATTCATGCCGTGAGATGTCAAAGAATCATTGACGTCGTGAGATCTACTTAGTTCACACCATGAACTAAATAGTGTATCACGTGGTGAACTATTCTCTACTATTTCACAGGCTAAAATTTTGTAGGACCCATTGTGTTAGAGATGTGAGGATAAGGTGACCTATTTTTAGTAAGGTAATCACGCCGTGAGATAGTAGGAAGTAGTTCATGTCATGAACCATTTTTTTGCACTTTCACGTGTGAAGTTTTCACATCGACAAAGAGGCGTTTGGGTGCAAATTACCTATACAGATGCTCTAAAATGATTGTGCTAGACATAAGGAGTGTAATGCGAGTTCAAAACGCAACCAATGGCTTCTTTTTATTTTTATTTTTATGGATTTTTTCAAAGAAACAAAAACAGAGTATCACCCTCTTTGTTCACGTTCACAAATTTGGTGATACAAACATCAAAATTGAGAAGAAAAAACGGTGTAGCTTTCCTCTAAGGTCACCTCAATACTCACCCACATAGTAAAAACAACCAATTTCTCACATACTTTCACTTCCATTCAAACCTTATCCATTCATTCCATACACAATGCACTACTAGAATGCAAAGGCAATGATGAAACTTGTGTAGTGGGAGCTCAAAATTAAAGAGTATGGAAGAAACAAGGGTGTTTCCCCAACAATAGAGCCAAAAATGTTATGGGCTACCACACCTCCAAGAAGGAACTCTATGCATTCACTTTTGGAAGAAGCAATAGAACACAACCATTGTAAGGAACTTACCAATGCTTCGATCTCATGGCCCTTAAGGTCTCCAAGATCACTTCGAGAAGCTCCAATCCTCCAAGCTTCACCTCCATGCTATCACCATAGAGTCGCTCACACCACTACAAAAGGCAATCTCTCTCTCTCACTTCTCTACACAAGCATACATGCATACAATCATAGAGAAGGCACATGTACTAGAGTACTCTCTCACACTCTCTCTCAAGACAAGTAAAGAACTCTCATAGCACAAAGGGGGATTGTGTCCATTCATTATGAGAAAATAACTTATATACGATTGGTCCTTATTCACACTTGGGCTCAACGCGGTCACTCATAAATATGTAAGCATAGCACGTGAGTTCAACATAAGGGGTTTTTGAAGTCTCTTTTTTACATAATTTTTACATACAGAAGGGTACCATTTAAAGAAGGTATTCATAGATTAAATAGACAAAGGGTGTGATTTATTCATGAAAATTCACAAATAAGGGGTTTTAAAAATAGGCCTTCAATGCACGTGATAGAGATGGTTTATATATAGTGAACCCCTCGAGCACTTGGGTGCCCTAAACTTACTAAGGACTTGGGTAGCCAATATCTCATAATGTTACAACTTTTATAGTACCTTTACATGACACTTATTAATGTCCTCAATGGAGGAGCATAATTATTAGTCCTAACTAGGATAAACACTTACCTAGCAAGTAGTGCCTGTTGAGATATCGAGCTCATCTAGTGAGGCGGTGGACACTGATGTCCTCCATGGAGGATAGGCTACACACTTACCTAGCAAGTAGTGCCTGTTGAGATATCGAGCTCATCTAGTGAGGCGGTGGACACTGATATCCCGCCTGGGGGACAGGCCACACACTTACACCACTAGCATGGTTGGTGAGATCATGGGTGATATGCGGCCAGTGGGATGACAGGCTGTGTGACAGCCACTCTAGAGAAGACTGGCATAGTTATAGCTCCAGCTCAATTTAGTTGGTGGGTTCACACTATAGAGAACCCTAGTATGTATTTGGTTAAGTACCTTTCATATTGTGTGTACTCTTATCTTTGTATATGGTGTGTTGAGTGTTGAGTGAAGAAGAAGAGATTTTCAGCCTCTCACCTTGTGTGTTCTCTTTTAGGGTTTTGTGAGTGTGTGTGTGCTTGCAAGAGCTCAAGCTCTCTTCTCCCCTGCATCTTTTCATGGTATTAGAGCTTGGTTCATGCTAAGGGCTGAGCTGCAAGCAAGAGAAGCATAGGAAGCGGTACGAGGGTAAGAGATTCATCTACTCTTCCCTATTTGTGTTGGAGACTACACCCTTGTCGGGAGCTCTATGGGAGGCACCAGCAAAACGATCTTTGATTGAGGAGCTTTCTTCGCGGGAGTAAAGCTAAAGGGTAACTATACTGTCCAAAAACTATAAATTCCTATTGGACAATATAGTTTTTTGAGCCGAAAACGCATTTCGGGTGTGTTACGACCTTCATTTTTTGGAAAGCAGGTGATTTTGAGCACTGCAGGTAAGTCATCGATTCTCTGCAGTAGCAGAACTCTATTTTAAGAACTACAGGAAGACAGATTGGTTGTGCAGACATTGTGTGTGCTGTAAGGAGGTCAGCAGTTGCCCATGGGTGTATGTATGCACATTGAGGTCACTGGTTGTGACATTTGAGTGTAGTCTGATACCGCTGCAAAAAATACAGCAATTTGTGCATGACAAACCAGAGTGCTGTTTCTGGTAAATTTGTGTGTTTGGCAAGATGTCAAATGATGGCATAAACCAGATTGTTGCTGAGAAGCTTGATAAGAACAACTTCCATGCTTGGAGGTCTAGGCTGACAAATATCCTGATGGGAAAGGGTTATTGGGACTACATAGAAGGTGAGCAAGCATGAAGAGGCACCGGAGATACCGGAGATCAATCCGACTACTGTAGATGTGAAAGAGTTCAAGGATTGAAACTAAGGAGCAAGAAAAGTTATGTATTGGCTCTCTATCAGTATACACGACACCATGATTGGGCACATATAGGATGCCAAGTCCCCCAAGGAGGCGTGGGACACCTTGGTAAAACTCTATAAAACGAATACCAAGGCACAAAAGATACACTTGAAGAATGAACTTCATATTGTGGGGGAGAAAAAGAGTATGTCTGTGAATAACTATGCATTGAAGATCAAGGGTATTGTGGAATCCCTTGCATCTGTGAATAACTATGCATTGAAGATCAAGGGTATTGTGGAATCCCTTGCATTTATTTGCATTTCAGTAGATGATGATGATAAGGTGGAAGTATGTCTATGTGGTCTCGGGCCACAATACAAGGCATTCAAGATGTCTATTCAGACTCGGGAAACATTCTCAATTTCACAAATTTGGTGTCTATGTTGATTATAGGAGAGAAGAGCTTGGGTGAAGACCAGCAGCCTTCACAAAACAAAAACAATTCAGAGCAACAGGCCTTCTACACAAGTTGAGAAAGAGGACGAGGTAGAGGAGGCCATGGACGCAGCCAAGGAGGTGGCCGAACAGGTAATCAGAATTATGGCCAGCAGCAACAACAACAGTTCCAAAATTCATAACAACAACGACACGCAAGTGGAAGAGGCCAATTCAGAGGCAGGGGGAGTCAAAGAGGTCATGGAAATTGGCAAAGGCAGTATAATGATACATGTGGATGCTTTTACTGTGGTAAGCCTGGACATGTTCAGGCAGATTGTTATAAGAAGCAAGCTGACATGCAAAATGGAAAACTGCAGCAAAACAACTATGCATCCTCGAGTAGAAACAATGAGGATAATGAAAGGTTGTTTGTTATGCAGCATGTCGTTATTAATGCCATGTCTGAAAATGTTGAAGCAGCACATAAAGATGATGTATGGTACATTGATTCAGGTGCTTCGAACCACATGACAAGTCATGGGGAGTGGTTCAAGGAGATGCTACTCCTTAAGTTCTCTGGCTTCAAGGACTGGCATTTTGTTCAAGGAACACATTTGCATACTCACTTAACCATTTTGGTTCTTTAGCCTTGCATTTTATGTCTGTCCGATTCATCTTAATGACATGATAAACATCTTGCCTTGCATTTTATGTCTGTCGGATTCATCTTAATGACATAAACATCTTGCCTCTTTCTGAGCCCTTTTAATAACTTAGAAGCCTTGACTAATTGCAGCACTAGGGATCTAAAAATTCTAGTTCCTTGAACTTTATTCTCATTGAAGGTCAAGGAAAGAGATGGTTCCATTGTGACCATGAATGCTATCCTGATTCTTATGGAGCCAATCCATTTATTCCAAGGATTTCATCATAGATTCCCAAGGGTAGGACTCTGAACTGGAACTCTGTTACGTTCCCATCTAGACTAAACTTAATAAGGTCTATCTCAAGGTGTGTGAAAAGAATCTTTCCACTGGCCAATTCCACTTGCATAGGTTTCCCTGATTGGAGATTTGGCTGACCGTCCGCTTCAAGCTGGCTACCAAAGGAGGGTTTGGTACTTTTTGTTGGTCTTGTTGTTATGGTTGGGTAGGTTGCACCTATGCTTCGTTAGGCAACATCAGTGTTGGCCTATCTCGCTGAACGAGAAGAGGATTATATCAATAGTTGCCCCAACTTTGTGTGGGTGTTGCTTTTTTCCAAGTAAACAATCTCCTTTTCTAGTTTGGTAATAAAGAATGATGCCCAATTGACATCCTCACCCTTTTTTACCTTCCTTATCTACCCCATGGGTTACAACAGATATGTGTTGTGTCTTATTTTGGAACCACGACATCTCTAGGAACATCTTGTAGCATGTGATCTTTGTGGTGTTGTGGTGGTTTGCCAACCCGTGTTCTCCATTGACTCTTTCCCCAAAGTAGCAAACCATTAATTCATGTCCTGTTGGGGAGATCTATGTGAGGTACTCGAGGGGAAGCTTAAGCTTCTCTACTACCAAGGCCTCTGTGAGGTGTTTCTCCCCTCATAGTGTGATGGTGTTGCTCCCTCTTAGAAGCCTTACGAGTTCTTATGCGGCTCGGTGCGCTAGGATTGTATGCCATGGCATGTTGATGAAGTCTGCTAGCCTTGTGTTTGCTAGTCATGCCTACACACCTTCAGCATCCGTGCAATGTTGGTAAAGGGGTCGAATGTCACCATGGTGCCTACGTTGATGAGGTGCTGATGAAGAGTGTAGGGTAATGTGCCAAGAGAATAGGATGCAGCAAGAATGGTTGCAAGAGCCACGACGGTTGATGGTTGTGAAGCTGAAGGAAAAAGTAAGAAAGTGAGATTAGCATGCAAGGTGTACAAGTGCATGCAAGAAGATAGAAGAGAGTGAGAAAGTAATGACATGTAGAAAGAACCGAAAAATAATTTTTGGATGCTATGATGTGCATGATTGCCATGCCGCCCTCAAGTTAGCATGATTAATGAGTTTTAAAAAATTAAACTCTGAAAACAAGAATATGCAATCATCATACTTTGAAGTGTGCCCTCATTAATTTGATTGACCTCTAAGTAGTGGATGGCCGGTGCCGCCTCATTAACGAAAGGATTCGTTGGCGTCAGTGCTTTGTATTGTTTGAGGTGGTAGCCATTCACTAGCATCTTGAACTATTCCCCTATGAGTTATTCAAGTAGGAAGGTTCCATTCATAGAAAGTTTCTATTATCCAAAATGGTTCACTCCATTGGAGCTTCAAATTCCCCGATGATGCGGACCCATCCGTTATTGGAAAACAGGATTGGGTATGAGGAACTCCATTGGTACCCCTCCTTTAGTTTCATGCATGAGGTTGAATAGATTCATCCCTGTAGAGACCTTATAGGTAATTTAGAATTCCCAATGTCAAATACAACTTTTCATCCCAATCCGTGCAAATTTCATGCACCAGCTTCTTGAGAATCCATTGGTAGGATTTTGTTTCTGGACTCTGCTTGACCATTGGCCTGCAGAGATAATAGACATTGAACTTCTTAGGATGATCAAGTGTTGGGTGACTAATTGGCGAGATGATGTCATTCAGAAATTGTTTATTCCTGATCACTAACCAGCTCAATCGGACATCCAAACATACAGATGATCATCTCATACAGGAACTTGGTAGTGGACTTGGTTGTATTGTCCTTAAGAGCTCTTGCCTCCACCCACTTGGTGCAATAGTCTCTGGCCACTAGAATGTACTCGTTACTAGGAAAGTGGGTTGGCAGCTTGAATAGAACCACAAACTTGAGTCCCCATTTTTGAAAAAGCTCTAGTGGAAGGATTGGATTGTGTGTGGCATCCAATCTCTATTAGTCAGCTAACCAAGCCTCTAGCACACGTCACATTGCTTGGCCAATTTGTAGGCATCTCTTGGGGGGTTAGCTATATATAAACCCTCTATATCACGTGCGTTCAAGACCTACTTAAAAAACCTCTTATTTGTGAATTTTTTATGAATAAAATGAAAAGATGCAGGGGAGAAGAGACCTTGAGCTCTTGCAAGCACGCACACACACACACAAATCCTAGAAGAGAACACACAAGGTGAGAGGCTAAAATTTCTTCTTCTTCTTCACATAACAACAAAGGAGGTCTACAAAGAAGATAAAGTGACTAACACACATAATAGAGTATATACAAGTGGTCCATAATGTGAAAATGCTAAGAGGAGTGGGTAGGTGTGGACTAGTCGGTGTAGTCAAGCTGTAGAATCTCTAGCAAAGATATGTTGGTGGCAGTTACTGAACCCGCCAGTGATGTAAATGTCAAATGATAATGTAGGCGCCTTGTGAGTGTCAGCTCATGTTGAGCTTGACATCTCAACACGCCCCTCAATCTCAACTCCATCTCATGAACTCCAAGCATATCTCAAAATCTGCAGAGCTTCTTAGCTCCCAAGGCCTTCGTTCGTTGAAGATGTCAGCGACCTGATCCTGTGTGCTGACATAGGCCAAGTTGATGTCGCCTCTAAAGACTCTCCACGTGATGAAGTGGTAATGAACCTCAATGTGTTTCATCTGCACATGGAGAACTGGGTTCCAGGCCAACTATATACTGCTAGGATTGTCACAATATATGACAACCTTTCTCTCCACATGCAATCCCAAATCAAGTAGCTTGCGTAACCAAGCTACCTCACATGTTGCCACCACAACTCCTCTATACTCGACAAGGCAACTATGGACTTCTTCTTGCTGCTCCATGTCATAGCAGCACTCCCTAATGAAAACATAAATCCACTAGTAGATCTCCTGTCTGAGATGCTACCTGCCCAATCTGCATCTATGTACCTATATAGCTCCAATGGTACACTTACTGCATAAAACAATGCATAATCAATAGTGGTTCTTAAATAATGAAGTGTGTGGCACACATTGTCAAGATGTGGTTTGCGTGGAACCTGCATAAACTCGGATCCTCCAACACATAACTTGCATCTGCACTAAGCTTTCCATTTTGATCTAATGGCACCGATATTAACTTACAATCAGCCATCCCATACTTGGATAACATGTCCAATACATATTGTCTCTGTGATAGCAACCAAATACCCTCAGGTGTGCGAATGACCTCAATTCCCAAAAAGTAACGCAGATCTCCGAAATCTTTCATCTCAAACTTTCTTTTGAGAAGACTTTTCACATGCTCAATCTCATCCAAATTGTTACCCCCAACAATAAGATCATCTACATATATAGTGATGATCACAATACCCTTTATCACTCTTGCGCACATACAAAGGCTGAAGTGCATCTACCATATGAAAACCAATAGTGACAAGATACTGAACAATCTTATCATGTCCATGGATCTTAATCCAGTCCATAAAAAGCCTTACGAAGCTTACATAAATTCTCTGGGTGACTTGTATTCTCAAAACCTCGTGGCTGATCCATATACACCTCTTCTTGCAAGTCACCATGCAAGAACATATTTTTTACATCCATCTGATGTAAAAACTAGCCTTTAGTTGCAGCCACCATAATCACAACTCTCATAGTTGCCATCTTTGAAACTGGGAAAAATATCTCCTCATAATAAATCCCATGTGTCTATACATATCCTTTCGCTACCAATCTAGCCTTGTACCTACTTATGTTACCACCAATGTTCTGTTTCACCTTATACACCCACTTAGAGCCAATAGCTTTCTTGCCTTCAAGCAATGGCACCAAATCCCAAGTCCCATTTCCATACAATGCATCCATCTCCTCATCCATAATTTTCTCCCAGCACATATTTCCAATAGCCTCATCAAAACATGTGGGTTCTACAGCCTGCACAACTTTTGCCATATAAGCATAGTGATGTGTCACATAACCACCATAAGTCAACCATTGCATAGGGTTTTTGACTCTTCCAAATCTTCGTAACTTTGCATTCATGGCTTTCATAGCCTTCTTCACACTAGGTGTTCTCATTGCTGGAATCCCAAGCTCCTCATCAAGGCTCATCTCCGAACCACTCGAATCTCCATCAACAAGAGAATGCCCCATAGAAATATCAGGCATACGAAGGGGCTCAACCACTTTCTCTTTGCCTTTATGTGATGTACCAACTACATTTTTAGGACTGGTATTATGACACAGGCTACCACTCCATGGTGTCTATCAACAGAACCGCTGGATGAGAACTCTCGTGGTCCACTCAATGACTGTGATTGCTAACTTGCATTCTATGCAACCACGTTTCCACTTACATCAGCCCCAATATACTCTTTTTTAGCAGCATACCAGCTACTCATCTCATCAAATACAACATCCCTGCTTACCCTCAATTCACATGTAGAAGGATTATAGCATCTATATCCCTTTTGCTCAAGGGAATACCCAATAAACACACATTTTTCCGCTTTTGGATCCATCTTGGTACGCAAATCATCTAGCACATGCACATATGCAATACATCCAAAAACTTTCAAGTGAGATGAATCAGGTTTCCTACCACAGTAAACTTTTCCTCTTGCGTTACATCATGTATGGATGTAGTAAGAGTCCTGTTCATGATATAAACTGTTGTAGACACAATCTCAGTCCAATAGCTTCTCTTCCATCAATGTCCATGCTGTCTCTGCAATGTGCCTATTTTTTCACTCAGCAACTCCATTTTTTTGTGGAGTGTATCTACATGTAAATTGTCATTGAATGCCATTTTTTTGCAAGAATTCAGAGAACTCATTGGAGAAGTATTCTGCCCCTACATCTGACCTTAGGTACTTCAGAGGTTTTCCTGTCTGTTTTTTAGCCGTCACTTTGAAATTCTGAAAATGAGGGAATACTTCACTGTTCTCCTTCATGAAATACACCCACACTTCCTCCTCGTGTGGTCATCAATGAATGTTTTGTAGTACCTGCAGCCGCCCGACATAGTCTTTGCAAGATCCCATACATCTGAATGCACAACATCTAGTACATTCTTGATCTTCACATTTCTATCATGAGGAAATACAAGCTTTGTTTGCTTTCCAAATTGACATGCTTCACATACTTTCTGCATCCCTTCAACTTTAAACTTAAGGAGCCCTGTCACAATTTCTTTAGTCTGCATAAACTTCATTCTTTGCACATTTACATGTGCAATTCTCTTATGCCAAATGTATGTATTTGCAATAACTCTTAAACCATTTGCAAACATTGCAGCACTCACTTCAAGCATATTTACATTCAATGTAAACATTCTTCCCACTCTGTTTCCTTTTGCAACCAACCTCCACTTATCTTAAAAGTCTTTTACATAATAACCCATGAGGATTAAATCGGACTTGAAAACCCTGCTCAATCATCTGGCCAATAGAAACTAGATTCTTTTTAATGTTAAGAACATGAAATACATTTGCAAGGTACTTCACCTTACCATCCTTCATGGACAATGGCACATCCCCAACATGGGCAATCGGATGAGCAGTGTCATCCCCTGTTTCATCAAGAACGTGGTCTTTCAAGACTCTTAATTTCCTTGAACCACTCATCGTGACTTGTCATGTGGTTTGAAGCACTTGAATCAACATACCATACATCATCCTTACATGTTGCTACATCATTTCCAGACACAGCGTTAACCACATGTTACATAACAAACAACCTCTCATTATCCTCATTATTTCTGGTAGAGGATGCATAGTTGTTTTGTTACACTTTTCCATTTCACATGTCACTCTGCTTCTTATAGCAATTTGCCACGTCCAAGATTACCACAGTAAAAACAACCTCGTGTATCATTCTCTATATAGTTAAAAAAAACCATTCACTATATAATTTCCTAGATATAAATGAGCATATCTAGGAAAAGTGCAAACTAGAGAAAATAAAACACTTTCCTAGATAGCTAACTAGGAAATACAATGCATGGATTTTTCTATATAGGAAAATTTATCTATATAGTAAAAATTTCCTATATAATAAATTTTCCTACAAAGGAAAAAATCTCCTATGTAGGAAGATTTTCTCTATATAGAAAAATTTGCTTACATAGGAAAAAATCTCCTATGTAGGAAGATTTTCTCTACATTGAAAAATCTCCTACGCAGGAAGATTTTCTCTATATAGAAAAATTTGCTTACATAGGAAAAATTTTCCTATATATGTAAATTTATCTATGTGGAGAAATCCATGCATTGTATTTTCTAGGTAGCCTATCTAGGAAACTGTTACATTTTTCCTAGTTTGCACTTTTCCTAGATATTCTTATTTGTATCTAGGAAATTATATAGTGAATCCATTATATCTCTATATAGAGAATGCTTAGTAGCTTATCCTCTAGATAGTTCTATGAATCGTGCTAATATAGTACGTACAACATAATAGATTAAGTAGTTCTATAAAGCATTATAAAATAAAAATCTCTTTATTTATCAAAGATTAAGCAAAAAAGTCTTGCATATTTAAAAAGAGGGCCAAAAGTAGTCAACGTACATCATGTTCAAAATAAATAGTACTTCAAGATTATCTAAATGTCATGGGATTATGTTTACATCTTCTAAACTAATAGGTGTGGATTGTGCATTGAATTTGACTTTCTTATTGGCATTAAGCCAATGCACAATGTCACGAATCATAATGTCACTCCCAGGCCTTTTCGTATCCTTTGAGTAGTTTTTGAAACTAATATTCTCCTTCTTTAGATTGACATATGTACTCTTGAGAGAAAAGTACATGTCTTGGATTGTATGCACTCTCATGTACTTTAATAAGATTGTCTCCATATCCTCCTCTGAAATGTGGCTCACCTACATTCATGATTAAAAAAAGATTCAAAATAATAAACTTATCAATGATAAATTTCTCTAATATAATATCACTTACTTGTAAAGGTTCACATGATGCCTCTACATTTGATTTTCCAATGTGTTAAAAATAGAAAAATCAAATCCATTATGTTAAAAATAGGAGAATCATAACATTATACATCTATCTAACAATACCTTTAAAATGGTTGTTGGTATAATATTTTCACCCTTTTGGTGACTTCTTTCTTCCAAGTGAGTTTTCATCTTCTCACTTACCTTTGGAACAAGCCAAAAACTAGCATTAATAATCACAAAAGTAAAAAGAGAAAGAGAAAAAAAAATAGGAGTACAAAGAGATAGTAGAAAACTTTTGTAAGTTTTGCATTACCTTTCTCTTTCTTTGAAACCTCATTCATATACTTAGCCAAATTCAACATTGGATCCTACAATTACAACAAAATATTAGAAGAAATATTGACAACTTATCACATATACAAAGAAAAACTCAACCAAACCTTGTTTTCACTTGTCATATATACTCTCGCTTCTTGATTTCTTATGGCTCTCACTCTTTTTGATGTGTCATGATGTAGTAGCTCAATAAAGGAATAATTATTCTCCTCCATTGTTGTATTATAAGAATTTTGGTTTATAAGATGTTATCAAAATCACATAGAATTCAAAAAATAGTAGTCTTAAAATCAAATCTTTATGTGGACTAAGAGAAATACACCTCATCGGATATATAATCTTGCAACCCTTCAAACCTCTTTGTCCCGAATATAAAGTTATCCATCTATATAGAAGAGCATATGTTTAATACAAAACCAAAAGAAATCCTACTTAGAATAAAATCAATTATATAATACACTTACATTCTCTATAGGTTGATCATTTTTTATCGCATCAATGTAAGGAGAGCTAGCTTGAATCTCAAAGTTTGTCTATAAAGTTCACATTAGTAACAAAATCTTTTAAACAAAACATTCAAAACATGTAACATTGCATAAGTTACTATGCATGATTCAAAGAAAAAACCATTATACATTCTCCTTATGATACATCTTTCTAGCTCTTACCTCTTCATAAGAATGATTATATGCTTGAAGATTGAGTGTTGGCTTTAAGACCATGACATGTAAAATAACATAAAGTTAAAACTAGAACCACATAAATATATAATATAAACATACCCATGTAAAAAAGCTGCTTACATAGGAAAAGAAAATATCAAGTTTAGTTCTTTTACCTCTTCATTAGAATTAATATTTCCTTGAGGAGTCAATGCAAGCTCCAAGACCTCTGAATTTAGACCAAATAAAAAAAGTGATAAACTATGTATTAAGCTTCTTAAATCATATATATATATATATATAATACACACACACACACACACAAAACCATCTATAGATATCTTCCTCCAACCAAACATATTCAGCTTCAATGAACTTTAGAGTTGCAATATGCTCTCACAAAGAATTCTCTTGATCTTTTCTTGTGCCTCTTTGTTATGGCGAAGATCTTTAAGAGTCTCAACTCAATTAAACCATTAGAAGTCTCAACTCCACCTTCGTACAAGAAGGTGGTAGTTGCCAAGCAAAATGGCATGTTGATCCTTGAAGCATTTCTCTAATAATTCTTTCCAATAGAGCTTCTTTTGGTCTCTACTCACCAATCTAGGTGCTCGAAACACCTCATCATATGCAGGTGTAGGACTAACACCTGTGCTAAGACTTGTTGGCCAAGAGCGTGTGAAAAAGGAGGTTCCTTATCTTTAATCTCCCCATTGCCTACATAACCATGTGACATAGAAAACAATTTGCATAACATGCATAAACCAATTACAAACACACTAGTATATCTTTATATATAAAAGATTACAACACTTAAGATCGTTAAAACGTGTGTACCTTCCTTTGAGGTTGGAGAACTTTTAATATCCTTTATGATTGTGCTCATGAGACCCAAGAAATTTTTATCTTCACACATCATTTTCTTTAGCATTGCTTGCATGTCCACATTCGTAGTTGCCATCTCCAACCTACATAAATTCAATCCAAGGAGAACATATTACATGCAAGCACATCAATAGAAAACTATAAGGAATAAAATGACATAAGATAAAAAACACTCATTGTACATTGAAACATACCAACGATTCATAGAGTTGCTTAGGTTCCAAAAGTACCATTGATGAGAAACTAAGCTACGATTGCCATATGATTGGAACTACCTTTGCTTCTCCCTCTATTATCATGCTCCTTGTTTTGATAACTTTCCATTTATCATTAATAGATACACATAACCACCAATCCTTCCAATCATTGTCCTCCATTTCTACCTTCCATCTCTTTTCTTGATTATGAATCATTTTTAACCATGCTACTTTTACTTGTTTTGCTGTGTAACTCACTACTCTAATAACTGCATATTTTAGATCAGTTGAGGAGCATAATACATCAAAATTCGGCTTCAACTGAACAATATCATTCACCTCTAGCCAAGGTGGAATGCATCTAACACAGTCTAGCTGAATCAAGCGTGTTCTCAATCTTAGGTCTTTTATCTCATATGCGATGATTTTTTTGCCATGTGTTGAAAGGGAATAAACTTATGAAGTAAAGAACTAATAGGCCTTATGCAATCCCATGTGTATGGCAAATACACATTTTGTAACACACTAACGCCAGTGGTATAATCAACATCTAACCTTTCAAATCCTCCCTCAACCACAATACATTGCCTGTAGTAGTTGGCTCCAAAAAGTAGCCTTAACTCACCATTACACTGAAATGAGAAAAGAGATGTTATGCATGCTTTCCAATATCCCACCATGGAGACTAATGTTACATCTTCATCACATTTCACCACAACTTGATCCCAGTATTATAGACCTCTCCCTTAAATAGGACTTTCTTATATTCTGTTACTCTCTCAATCCCCTAGTTTACTGCTCAGCATACCTTCTTTCTTCAACGGCGGTTGCATCCCTGTATTTTAGCTTCTTCCCTACAATGACAATACCTTTTTCATGAATTGCTCTTTGGCATTCATAGTAGATAAGGTCCATAATTCTTTGGCCTTTACAATGGATGATACATGCATAATACCCAATGCACACCACTCAGGACATTCATAATAGCCATCTTTATCTACTAAGTATCCATCTGGAGTAGAAAGAGCTTGATGAAACTCTCTGAACATTCTTTGGTGAGGCAAAAGTCTATCAATATCTTTTTGAATATACATGAATACCCATGTAAACAATTTTCTTCGGTGATAGTTTGCATAATAGATTTCATTGTCCTTGTTGTTGGTTTTGATGTTTGCATAGATTGAGACCTTACGCTCATATATATAACACCAAAATCCATCATGGCTACCATGACGTAAAATATCATCCAACAATTCTCCGGAACCTATGTCCATACATCACAAAGTAAAGCATCATTACTATAGGTATGAATGTAAAAGGAATGTTAGTGTGAAAGAATAATATGTGAATAGAAACATTCATCATACCTACAACATTCTCTAATGGGGCTGAATTTGGCCCAATGAGCTCCTCTGACCTTACTCTCCAAGAAGCGAGCATGACTCTTATAATGTCAATTTCTTCTTGTGACCATCCATTATCTCACGAGTGTAGTTATAAAATGCTTGGGCAATATCTATGAGCAAGAGACCCAAGTCATAGAATTTCTTAGGGACCTTTGACTTCACACAATATATATGGCAAACACCATTGCACAAATTTTTGATTTTCTTATGCCTTATAACTCTGAAAATACTTGCTAGGAAACCTCGGCCATCAACCATATTGAATCAAATAAGGTGTCACTTTTGTCATTTTGTGAGTTGCATCATCTATTTCTCTCCTCACTTTATTGTCCACTTCTCTCATTAGACAACCGATATACTTTGAAAACAAGTTCAATGCTAATATGTGCATGCAATCATATACCAAATCAAGAGACACGTCAAAGCCATATAGATCATAAAGTCTCCACAAACTTGATCTACCTGAAAGACCTGCCTCTTTTAGTATCTCTTCACATTGAGCTTGGGTGCTTGCTCGCTCTAAAAGAATTAAAGGTTTGGACATCTCTTTGGTAGA
>NC_141086.1:43681089-43716089 GCF_041138505.1 Cibotium barometz
AGTTCTATGGGTCTTATGATCTCATTAGATCTCTAACAAGATTTTTTAGAATTATATGAGCTCTTATATAAATCATGAGATCTTACATGAATTATGAAATCTTAAGAAAGACCATGAGCTCATGTATGGTCTTTTGAGCTCTTAAGAGTTTCTACCATACATAAAAGCTAATCTTAGACATTATAAGATGATCACATTGATCTAAGAAATTATGTGAGCTCATATATGGGCTTATGAGATCTTAAAAGCTTCTACCAGACACTATGTGGTCATAAAATCAGATTATAAGATTATCACATTAATCTAAGTTGTATATATGCAAGTAAATTCATGTTTATGCCTACCACCTCAATATGGAAAGGAAGAAGCACATCTGTGCAAAACAGTAAATGTATATTAAGTTTAAAGAACTCTTATGAGCATGAAGTAGCTCTTGGGTCCACTTTTACATGATTCCTAGTCACATACACTTTCACATAAGAAACTATATCAAAAATAAATATACCACCCATTTATTATCTCAAAAAATAAATAACTACCCATTTATTAGCTTTAAAAAAATACACTATCCATTTATTATCTCATATGATGAGAACAAAGAACTTTCATTTGATCCTATAAGCTCATAAGAGCTTCCAAGATCACATCCACATGTGAAAGAGCACATATAAGCACACATACATTGTCAAAATCTTCTTCCCATCATCTCGTGCATGTGAGATTACCTTGACATGTGAGACGTACAAGTTCTACGAGCTCTTCTCAATGCATATAACCTCTTAGTTCTCAACTTAGGTTCTGGTGGGTCTTAGGTAATCTTATCTTTGATTATCTCAAGATCTTGTAAGCACCTATGATTTAGGTATGACTTACTCTCAAAGTCATCTTCAATCTTAGATCACAATCATCTCTAATCATCTCACGTTGACTAGATCTCTAGTGATTTCTATTTTTCTTTGATCATCTCAAGATTTTATAAACACTAGGACCAAGCTAAGTTCTATGAGCTGTTCTCAACTCTTATGTGATCGTATGTGCTCGTAGGAAGTCTTATGGATCTTATGATCTCATTAGACCGCTAACAAGGTTTTTTTTAATTATAAGAGCTCTTACATGAATTATATGATCTCTTACATAAATTATGAGATCTTAAGAAAGATCATGAGCTCATGTATAGTCTTATGAGATCTGAAGAGCTTCTACCATACACTATGTGGTCATAAAATCAGATGACATTATAAGATGATCACATTAATCTTTGTATACACGCAAGAAAAATCATGTTAATTATGACTACCACCTTAATATGAAAGGAAGAAGCATGGTGGCAAATGTATATTAAGTTTAAAGCACTCTTTTAAGCATAAAGCAAATCTTGTGTCCATTTTTACTTCTCTAAACAATTCCTAGTCATGCAAGCAAGATCATGTTTATGACTACCATCTCAATATGGAAAAGAAGAAGCGCAGAACAAGGTCCGAATAGATAGCAATGCTCCAGGTGTATGCAGGTCTACGAGGGTTAGGTACCTCGTTGACAAGTTGAGATATGATGGATATACAGCCCATCATTATGCTTACATGGTTAAAGCAATACAGGAATTGGAGCCCAATTGTTTTGAGTAAGCATTTGGAAATAAGAAATGGGAAGATTCCATGAATGAGGAGATGGCAGCATTGGATGCAATTGCAACATGGGAGTTAGTGCCTTTGCCTAAGGAAAAGAAGGAAATTGGATGTAAGTTGGTGTATAAAGTCAAGCATAACATTGATGGTTCAGTGATGAGTAGGTATAAGGCAAGATTGGTGGCCTCGTTCCAAATGGGTCCTCTCCCTCAAAGAAATGCACTAGCAACAAATACTCTACATACATTTTGCTTTTGGGAGTTCGATTGGTTGAGGTGGCTTAGAGAGACCCATCGGGCTGGAGATGACCACCAATTGGGTCGTGAGAGCTATTTAACCCAGTTGATGTGGTAAAGGCTTCTTTATGGCTGGAATATCCATCAACACCCGTTGCTTCTTTTTCTTAGAGGAGAGGAAGCCAAAACAAGCTTTCGCTCTTGAACTATGAGGTCATGGTGGCGGTGGATCCAGTTCTCCCCTTATTGGAGATTTGGCTAACCATCCGCTTCAAGCTGGCTATCGAAGGAGGGTTTGGTGCTTTTTGTTGGTCTTGTTGTTATGGTTGGGTAGGTTGCACCTACGCTTTGTTAGGCAACATCAACGGTGGCCTGTCTCGCTGAATGAGAAGAGGATCGTCTCAATAGTTGCTCCAACTTTGTGTGGGTGTTGCTTTTTTCCAAGTAAACAATCTCCTTTTCTAGCTTGGTAAAGAAGAATGATGCCCAATTGACATCCTCACCCTTTTTTACCTTCCTTATCTACCCCATGGGTTACAACAGATGTTGTGTCTTATTTTGGAACCACGACATCTCTAGGAACATCTTGTAGCATGTGATCTTTGTGGTGTTGTGGTGGTTTGCCAACCCGTGTTCTCCATTGACTCTTTCCCCAAAGTAGCAAACCATTAATTCATGTCCTGTTGGGGAGATCTTTGTGAGCTACATGAGGGGAAGCTTAAGCTTCTCTACTACCAAGGCCTCTGTGAGGTGTTTCTCCCCTCCTAGTGTGATGGTGTTGCTCCCTCTTAGAAGCCTTACGAGTTCTTATGCAGCTCAGTGCGCTAGGATTGTATGCCATGGCATGTTGATGAAGTCTGCTAGCCTTGTGTTTGCTAGTCATGCCTACACACCTTCAGCATCCGTGCAATGTTGCTAAAGGGGTCGAATGTCACCATGGTGCCTACGTCGATGAGGTGCTGATGAAGAGCGTAGGGTAATGTGCTAAGAGAATAGGATGCAGCAAGAGTGGTTGCAAGAGCCACGACGGTTGATGGTTGTGAAGCTGAAGGAAAAATAAAGAAAGTGAGATTAGCATGCAAGGTGTACAAGTGCATGCAAGAAGATAGAAGAGAGTGAGAAAGTAATGACATGTAGAAAGAACCGAAAAATAATTTTTGTATGCTATGATGTGCATGATTGCCATGCTGCCCTCAAGTTAGCATGATTAATGAGTTTTAAAAAATTAAACTTTGAAAACAAGAATATGCAATCATCATACTTTGAAGCGTGCCCTCATTAATTTGATTGACCTCTAAGTAGTGGATGGCCGGTGCCGCCTCATCAATGAAAGGATTCGTTGGCATCAGTGCTTTGTATGGTTTGAGGTGGTAGCCATTCACTAGCATCTTGAACTATTCCCCTATGAGTTTTTCAAGTAGGAAGGTTCCATTCATAGAAAGTTTCTACTATCCAAAATGGTTCAGTCCATTGGAGCTTCAAATTCCCCGATGATGTGGACCCATCCGTTATTGGAAAACAGGATGACCAGGTCTTCTTATTCAAATAACCAAAACCTAGAATGTCCGTCTACCCACTTCTTCCTCCTCTTTTGGATGACTAGTAACAAAGAAACTCGTAAATCTATCCTCATCCAACTACATGAGTTGATCCAGGCATTATTGGAGGGATTCCTCCAAACTCGGCTTCTCTTCTATGGTGATTCAGAGATTGGGTAGTACCAGGAACTCCATTGGTACCCCTCCTTTAGTGTCATGCATGAGGCTGAATAGATTCATCCCTGTAGAGACCTTATAGGTAATTTAGAATTCCCAATGTCAAATACAACTTTTCATCCCAATCCGTGCAAATTTCATGCACCAGCTTCTTGAGAATCCATTGGTAGGATTTTGTTTCTGGACTCTGCTTGACCGTTGGCCTGCTCTGTAGATAATAGACAGTGAACTTCTTAGGATGATCAAGTGCTAGGTGACCAATTGGCAGGATGATGTTATGCACAAATTGTTTGTTCCTGATCACTAACCAGCTCAATCGGACATCCAAACATATTGATGATCATCTCATATAGAAACTTGGTAGTGGACTTGGTTGTATTGTCCTTAAGAGCTCTTGCCTCCACCCACTTGGTGCAATAGTCTCTGGCCACTAGAATGTACTCGTTACTAGGAAAGTGGGCTGCTGGCAGCTTGAATAGACCCACAAAATTGAGTCCGCATTTTTGAAAAAGCTCTAGTGGAAGGATCGGATTGTGTGGCATCCAATCTCTAGCCAATCTCTATCAGTCGGCTAACCGGGCCTCTAGCACGTCATATTGCTTGGCCAATTTGTAGGCATCTCTCGGGGGGTTCGCTATATATAAACCCTCTATATCACGTGCGTTCAAGACCTACTTAAAAAACCTCTTATTTGTAAATTTTTTATGAATAAAATGAAAAGATGCAGGGGAGAAGAGAGCTTGAGCTCTTGCAAGCACACACACACTCAGAAAAATCCTAGAAGAGAACACACAAGGTGAGAGGCTGCAAATTCTTCTTCTTCTTCACACAACAAAGGAGGTCTACTAAGAAGATAAAGTGACTAACACACATAATAGAGTATATACAAGCGGTCCATAATGTGAAAATGCTAAGAGGAGTGGGTAGGCGTTGACTAGTCGGTGTAAATGTCGAACGATAATGCAGGCGCCTTGTGAGTGTCAGCTCATGTTGAGCTTGACATCTCAACACGCCCCCTCAATCTCAACTCCATCTCATGAACTCCAAGCATATCTCGAAATTTGCAGAGCTTCTCAGCTCCCAAGGCCTTCACGAAGATGTCAGCGACCTGATCCTATGTGCTGACATAGGCCAAGTTGATGTCGCCTCTAAAGACTCTCTCCACCTGATGAAGTGGTAATGAGCCTCAATGTGTTTTGTCCGTGCATGGTAATGAACCTCAATGTGTTTCATCTGCACATGGAGAACTGGGTTCCAGTCCAAATATATACTGCTAAGATTGTCACAGTATATGACAACCTTTCTCTCCACATGCAACCCCAAATCAAGTAGCTTGCGTAACCAAGCTACCTCACATTTTGCCACCACAACTCCTCTATACTCGGGACGACGATAAGGCAACTATGGACTGCTTCTTGCTACTTCATGTCATAGCAGCACTCCCCAATGAAAACGTAAATCCACTAGTAGATCTCCTGTCTGAGATGCTACCTGTCCAATCGGCATCTATGTACCTATATAGCTCCAATGGTACACTTACTGCATAAAACAATGCATAATCAATAGTGGTCCTTAAATAATGAAGTGTGTGGCACACATTGTCAAGATATGGTTTGCCCACCCTGCATAAACTGGCTCTCTAAGCCAATAGTGTAACTTAAATCTGGCCTTGCTGATCTGTGACATAGATTAAACTCTCCACAATCTTCATATACATAGTGGGATCCTCCAACACATAACCTGCATCTACACTAAGCTTTCCATTTTGATCTAATGGCACCGATATTGACTTACAATCAGCCATCCCATACTTGGATAACATGTCCAATACATATTGTCTCTGTGATAGCCAAATACCCTCAGGTGTGCCAATGACCTCAATTCCCAAAAAGTAACGTAGATCTCCCAAATCCTTCATCTCAAACTTTCTTTTGAGAAGACTTTTCACATGCTTGATCTCATCCAAATTGTTACCCCCAACAATAAGAGCATCTACATATATAGTGATGATCACAATACCCTTTATCACTCTTGGGCACATACAAAGACTGAAGTGCATCTGCCATATGAAAACCAATAGTGACATGTTTATGGATCTTGCTTCAGTCCATAAAAAGCCTTACGAAGCTTACATAAATTCTCTGGGTGACCTGTATTCTCAAAACCTCGTGGCTGATCCATATACACCTCTTCTTGCAAGTA
Organism: Cibotium barometz; assembly: GCF_041138505.1. NCBI lineage: Eukaryota > Viridiplantae > Streptophyta > Polypodiopsida > Cyatheales > Cibotiaceae > Cibotium > Cibotium barometz. The sequence continues at coordinate 43,686,868 of NC_141086.1, forward strand.
ACCATGCAAGAACATATTTTTTACATCCATCTGATGTAAAAACTAGCCTTTAGTTGCAGCCACCATATTCATAACTCTCATAGTTGCCATCTTTGAAACTGGGAAAAATGTCTCCTCACAATCAATCCCATGTGTTTGTACATATCCTTTCACTACCAATCTAGCCTTGTACCTACTTATGCTACCACCAATGTTCTATTTCACCTTATACACACACTTACAACTAATAGCTTTCTTGCCTTCACGTAATGGCACCAAATCCCAAGTCCCATTTCCATACAATGCATCCATCTCCTCATCCATAATTTTCTCCCAACACATATTTCCAATAGCCTCATCAAAACATGTGGGTTCTACAACCTGCACAACTTTTGCCATATAAGCATAGTGATGTGTCACATAACCATCATAAGTCAACCATTGCATAGGGTTTTTGACTCTTCCAAATCTTCGTAACTTTGCATTCATGGCTTTCATAGCCTTCTTCACACTAGGTGTTCTCATTGCTGGAATCCCAAGCTCCTCATCAAGGCTTATCTCCGAACCACTCGAATCTCCATATACAAGAGAATGCCCCATAGAAATATCAGGCATACCAAGGGGTCAACCACTTTCTCTTTGCCTTTATGTGATGTACCAACTACATTTTTAGGACTGGTATTATGACGCAGGCTACCACTCCATCAACAGAACCGCTGGATGAGAACTCTCGTGGTCCACTCAATGACTGTGATTGCTAACTTGCATTCTATGCAACCACGATTCCACTTACATCAGCCCCAATAACATCTTTTTCAGCAGCAAACCATCTACTCATCTCATCAAATACAACATCCCTGCTTACCCTCAATTCACATGTAGAAGGATTATAGCATCTATATCCCTTTTGCTCAAGGAAATACCCAATAAACACACATTTGTCTGCTTTTGGATCCAGCTTGGTACGCAAATCATCTAGCACATGCACATATGCATTACATCCAAAAACTTTCAAGTGAGACAAATCAAGTTTCTTGCCAGTAAACTTTTCCTCTTGCGTTACATCATGTATGGATACAGTAAGAGTCCTGTTCATGATATAAATTGTTGTAGACACAGCCTCAGTCCAATAGCTATGGTTCTTCTCTTCCATCAATGCCCATGCTATCTCTGCAATGTGCCTATTTTTTCACTCAGCAACTCCATTTTTTTGTGGAGTGTATCTACATGTAAATTGTCATTGAATGCCATTCTTTCGCAAGAATTCAGAGAACTCATTGGAGAAGTATTCTCCCCCTACATCTGACCTTAGGCACTTCAGAGGTTTTCCTGTCTGTTTTCATCACCCTGAAATTCTGAAAATGAGGGAATACTTCACTCTTCTCCTTCATGAAAGACACCCACACTTCCTCCTCCTGTGGTCATCAATGAATGTTTCGTAGTACCTGCAGCAGCCGCCCGACATAGTCTTTGCCAAGACCCCATACATCTGAATGCACATCTAGTACATAAGAGCTCACATTTCTATCATGTGGAAATACAAGCTTTGTTTGCTTTCCAAATTGACATGCTTCACATACTTTCTGCATCCCTTCAACTTTAAACTTAAGGAGCCCTGTCACAATTTCTTTAGTCTGCATAAACTTCATTCTTTGCACATTTACATGCCCAATTCTCTTATGGAAAATGTATGTATTTGCAATAACTCTTAAACCATTTGCAAACATTGCAGCACTCACTTCAAGCATATTTACATTCAATGTAAACATTCTTCCCACTCTGTTGCCTTTTGCAACCAACCTCCACTTATCTTAAAAGTCTTTTACATAATAACCCATGAGGATTAAATCGGACTTGAAAACCCTGCTCAATCATCTGGCCAATAGAAACTAGATTCTTTGTAATGTTCAAAACATGAAATACATTTTCAAGGTACTTCACCTTACCATCCTTCATGGGACAATGGCACATCCCCAACATGGGCAATCGGATGAGCAGTGTCATCCCCTGTTTCATCAAAAACCTGGTCTTTCAAGACTCTTAATTTCCTTGAACCACTCACCGTGACTTGTCATGTGGTTCGAAGCACCTGAATTAACATACCATACATTATCCTTACATGTTGCTACATCATTTCTAGACACAGCGTTAACCACATGCTACATAACAAACAACCTCTCATTATCCTCATTATTTCTGGTAGAGGATGCATAGTTGTTTTATTACACTTTTCCATTTTGCATGTCACTCTGCTTCTTATAGCAATTTGCCACATGTCCAAGATTACCATAGTAAAAACAACCTCGTGTAGCATTATGTTGCCTTTGCCAATTACCATGACCTCATTGACTCCCCCTTGTCTCTAAAGTGGCCTCTTCTACATGTGTGTTGTTTGTTGTAAGATCCCTGTTTCCACTGCGCAACGGATTCCGGGTGCTAGCAGCGGAAGTAGCCTTTCTTGCGCGGGTCAGGGTTCCACACTCGGGGCCTCGTCCCACGGATATCCGGACAAAAGACTAATCCATCGGTTTTTCCAAAACCGAACCCGGAAAAACTTCCTTTATCCGGAAAGCACGGGCGATTTCACTAGGATAACTTTTTACTCTAACGTAGTCAAGACCATTACTGATCAAACTGATCCGACTACACCTTTAAAGGTACTTGGTCAATCAAGGACGAAACTTGCACTTGGATCATTGGGATCAACGCTTTTTTCTCCATCAAGAGGCACAGCCGTTGATTCCTATCCATAGAACAATTACTATCCGGGATTTACTTCACCTATCGTAGTAACAGAAATTGAGTCTTGATTTATGGATCCATCAGTCCAGCCTAACCCCATCCAGTCCCATGGGTTAGCCAACCGCCCAACCACTGTAGTGATGGGATCCAATTAAGAATTTGGTTAGGTTTTGTCCCGGGTACCAAGGAAAAGAGTTCCAAGGCCCCCTAACCGGAAGTTCATGTAAACATAAAACTAGTCACACCACTTACACACCCAATATGAAATTGCCTTTTTCTTAGCATCAGCTAACTTTAAAACAATCCTTTAATGAAACCATTATATCGATGATGACAATCCTCAGTCTCTGGTTGAATCCTTATTTCCAGTCATTCATTCATCGGTATACTTATGACATCATTGGTAACCAGAACGCTCACCACCTGTTCACTCAGGGGCCTTTTCCATAGTTCCTAGCTCATAGTAACCGGCAATATATTCATATAATAGAATGGAACCTCTGTGGAAGATCAGCAAGATCAACCCACAGATCCATATAAAAGAGCCATGGACTCATCCGTTGAGGACCAGCAAGGTCAATCAACTAGATCTATGCCCGGTTTCAGAAAACAACTCTTATTCCTTGCTCCAATATCTTCCACGACGCACGTGTGGGTATCTTCGGCAACCCAGAGCCCGAGCACCGTATGGTCAGCACCCTCTAGGATCCTTCGCAGGTGACCTAGCGCTTCACTCATAGGCCGCTTCCTTGGTCCCTAATCCACCGTACTGGAAGCTCACCATTTAAATCGAACCGAGGCTGGTCAAGACCTCGGCCGACCTTGCTACGCGACTCGAGGGGGTCACTCACAAAAAGAATGTGAATATCACGTGTGTTCAACAGAAGCATAATTTTAATTTATAAAACTTACAGAAATGTATTTACAAAAGGGTATGATTTAAAAAATTTTCAAATAAATTTACAGATTCATAAAGAAAAGGGGATATTATATAGATTAAAAAATTCACAAATAAGGGATTTAAAATATAGGCCTTGAACGCACGTGATAGGGATATTTTACATATAGTGACCCCCCCGAGCTACGCGAGACGTCCTCCATTGACTCTCCGTCAACAGTTGCAACTTTATCAGTTAGGTCTCCTTGACCTTAATCTACAAGACGGTCAAAATGCTTCCCCAGCATTCTTGACATAAAACATTCATTTACAAACAGTTCACAAAATACAGTTTCTATAACGAACTCTCGTCTTTTCACATTATCCACTCTCGGACCACATTACTTATTCCCTATTCCATTCAATGTGTACTCATTCTCATCCATTCACTCATATAGACTACACATTATTTCACATACACATTCACATTCATTATTCTACATACATATCCATGTTCGTACGTCCACATCATACATCCAATTTCACATTCATACATACGCATCTACATGCATACATCTATTTTCACATCCTCATTCATACATCCACATTATACATACATCCAATTTCACATTCATACATACGCATCTACATGCATACATCTATTTTCACATCCTCATTCATACATCCACATTCACATACATACATCTACATCCATACATCCACATCCACATCTTCATTCACATTCACATCCATACATCCACATCTACATACATACATCCATTTTCACATCCTCATTCATACATCCACATCCACATACATACATATATCCGTATCTACATCCATACATCCACATACATACATACATCCATACTACACATCTACATCCATACATCCATTCTCACCCTAACACATCCCATATACATCTTATCCCATCAGATACACTCTCTACCTCGTCCCATACACATCTTAACACATCCTAACTCATCTTAACACATTCTATTCACATCTCATACACATCTTTTTACATCTCATACACCTCTTATCACATCCTATCACTTCCCATACGCATCTTATCACATCTTATCACATCTAATACACCTCTTCTCACATCCTATCACTTCCCATACGCATCTTATCACATCTTAACTCATCTTATCACATCATAACTCTTCTCATATACGTCTTATCACATCTCATACGTCTCTTATCGCATCCTATCCCTTCCCATATCTATTTATAGAATATAAGGGAATTCTTATATTTGATATAAAATTTCTTTACGCATCTAATTATGCATAAATTCCATTTAAGGATACTAACACTTTCGAAATAAAAATCAATATTTTATGCATCTTCCTATGCATAAATTCATTTTAAATGAGAATGACACTTTGAATTAAAATTCAATCTTTTATGCATCTTCCTATGCATAAATTCATTTTAGACGAGAATGACACTTTTGAATTAAAATCAATCTTTTATGCATCTTCTTATGCATAAATTCAATTTAGATGAGAAAGACACTTTTGAATTAAAATCAATCTTTTATGCATCTTCTTATGCATAAATTCAATTTAGTAGGAATTACACTTTTAGAATAAAAGAATTTCTCTTATGCATCTAATTTATGCATAAAATCTATTTATGATGAAAATCACACTTTTAGTATAAAAATATCTTTTATGCATAACTCTATGCATGAAATCCAATTATGACAAAAGTAACATTTTTACAACATAATAATCATCTTTTATGCATATCTCTATGCAAGAATTTCAAATGTGATAAAAGTAACACTTTTACTATAAAAAACATCCTTTATGCATACTTCTATGCATGAAAATTAAAAATGATAAAAGTAACACTTTTGATATAAAAAAATTATCCTTTACGCATACTTCTATGCATGAAAATTAAAAATGATAAAAGTAACACTTTTGATATAAAAAAATTATCCTTTATGCATACTTCTATGCATGAAAATGAAAAATGATAAAAGTAACACTTTTAATATAAAAAAATTATCCTTTATGCATACTTCTATGCATGAAAATGAAAAATGATAAAAGTAACACTTTTAATATAAAAAAATTATCCTTTATGTATACTTCTATGCATGAAAATTATCCTTCTATGCATGAAAATTAAAAATGATAAAAGTAACACTTTTGATATAAAAAATTATCCTTTATGTATACTTCTATGCATGAAAATTAAAAATGATAAAAGTAACACTTTTGATATAAAAAATTTATCCTTTATGCATACTTCTATGCATGAAAATTAAAAATGATAAAAGTAACACTTTTGATATAAAAAAATTATCCTTTATGTATACTTCTATGCATGAAAATTAAAAATGATAAAAGTAACACTTTTGATATAAAAAAATTATCCTTTATGCATACTTCTATGCATGAAAATTAAAAATGATAAAAGTAACACTTTTAATATAAAAAAAATTATCCTTTATGCATACTTCTATGCATGAAAATGAAAATTGATAAAAGTAACACTTTTATGTTAAAATAATAATCTTTTATGCATACCTCTATGCATGAAAATCAATTATGCATAATATCAATTTCTCTATGATTACAATGAATATCTTTCAATTAATCTAGGATGATAATTCCTAGAATATGGTAGGAAGTCCTCTTTTCATGCTTTGAATAAAATTATTTTATGCATAATTTTTATAAAAATTTTGCCATAGCTCCGCTGCTATGACTGATAAATCTCAAATTTTCTAAGAGATAAAGCTTATCATTAAGGAAATAAATAGAATGATCCCTAATTGGATCATTAATCCATAATGTATTGAATCATCAATATTCATGAATTACATAAACTAAAAGCATAGAAAAAAGCCATTAATTTGGCCTCAAGCATAGATTAATCTTTGATTAAGGAAAAGCTTTATGAAAAGCTTCATTTGGATTGAGAATGGGTCATGAGTATAACCATTTCTTGAGTGAGAGAGAGAAATTACATAAAAACCATTAGAATTTAAACATAAATAGAAATTTATGTAATTATTTACTATCATTAATTAACTTCAATAGCATTCATCAAATTATGTAACTCTTCACTACTATTCACCAATTAACTTCAATAGCATTTAAAAAACCATACCAATTAAGCTTCTCAAGCTTGAGAGGGGTTGAGAATAGAGAAACATTGAGAAATTATAGAAAAGATCAATATTCACTAATTACCTTACAAATTGCTTGATTCTTTATTCACGGTAGAGGCCCCCAACCAATCAATTGGTTAAGTATGTTGATGGAGCCACCAATGGGGATTGAAGAAAGAGGGAAGCTCCAAAAACTAGTGAATTTTTAATGAATTCACAGTTCTTGGCTTAGGTGGAGTAGAGTAACGATGCATAAACACTATATATTTTTCAACAAGGGGTGGGCTTCTATTTATAGGAAAAATTGAGCTCCTAACCAAACAAACTGATTCTAGAATTTTCCAAATCAGTTTGGTCAATTTTTAACCATTTTTAGGTCAGTTAAGCTAACTTTTTGGAACTAGACTTGAATGAGGAGAGAGGAGAGATGAAATATCTCAATTTTTATGAGTTTAAAACTCATTCAAGCATGTGAAATATGCACCTCCTTTAAAGAACTCCCCTTCCTTACATATGTGTCAGAATAGAATCATTATACCCAAAATATCTCATATTTTTAATATTGCTCATAGTTTTTTACTAATAAACCTTGTACATTTTCAACTCTTCATCTTATGTGAAATATGCACCTCCTTTAAAGAACTCCCCTTCCTTACATAGTGTCAATATGAAATCATTATACCCAAAATATCTCATATTTTTAATATTGCTCATAGTTTTTTTACTAATAAACCTTGTACATTTTCAACTCTTCATCTTATGTGAGCATTTACTCATTTTTGGATACCCAAAATATCTCATATTTTTAATATTGCTCATAGTTTTTTACTAATAAACCTTGTACATTTTCAACTCTGCATCTTATGTGAGCATTTACTCATTTTTGGGTATCTTCTTTTACAAAATTGGATTTATCTCCTCCCTACACATGGATTGATGCTATTGGCCCATAGGAACCTTAATTGGACCATAATCCAAAAATTTCTGAAAATCTAGACCCTTAGGCTAAGGTCCTTTATACCCATTTCCAATTAATTCCAATTGCACATTGGAAAGTTCTTTTATATTTCTGAAGAGGGATTGATTACAGGAGAAGATGCTGGACATTTTGAGAGGCTGGGGAGGAATCTTACATTCTCTCCCACTTGAAAAATGCGAGATGCTCTCATCTCGCAAACTGGGGGTAATTTCGCAAGATGCACAAGTAAGAGACTGAGAGAAAATTTTTAATTAAGATTAACCACCAATTAAAAAAATCTCAAAGAGAGTAAGGGTCAAGACAAGAACAAGATTTAAACTTTATTCATTCTTGGAACATATACAGTAAAGATAGAAGAACTCTTTACACTTCCATAAGCCTGTCCATCATATGATCACAAAAGCAGCACTCACAAGCTGCGCACGTATAAGGTAACTCATCTATGGGAATAATTCTGTTGGTTATTGCCGCACCTATCTCAGTGGTATGAGGTGATCTAACAAAAGGACCTCTAAGAGGCAAGCCGAAAACGGGGTAAAGGCATATCTTCTGATGAGGAAGAAAACACGCCAGTAAGAAGACCCGCTCAGAAAACCCAAGATGCCTTGATCTCATGACGCAGTAGTATCGGGGACCCAAACCCAAGGCTTCAATAACCATGGCCAAGCGGACATTGTTGCGAAAGTGCTGCTGACCCCAAGGTGTTACCCTAGTTATGTCTTGATAGGTCCGCCATTTGGTCTGAGCTACAGACGTTCCCAATTGAGGAAAAAGTGAGCGCTCATACTGTTCTATAAAATCTTTCTTCACAGACTCGCTTGCGTCTTGAAGGTGAGGAATCATTATGGATAAAACTAGTTCATGTTGCCAAGCCATGAAGGAGATTAAGAAAGAAAGGAGATCGATGGGAGTAAGATTACTGTGAGCGACAAGTAAAAGTTACGATTTATATAAAGGAAGGAGCTAGCGTAACTTAGAAGCCAACGGTAACTTGCCACTGAAGTTTTACCGTCTTTCTATGATTTGGGTTTGGCATATTTTTCTATAGAAGGCATTAAGAACTTCGAGCTGAGGAGATAAAAGAAGCTCGTAGGCTAAGTCACCTACTTTCTTTGAATTCAGATAAGGTCCACAATATCTGGGGATAACTTCTTATACTCCTCAAGAGGTAAAGAACTTCTTTTGGGCCGTACTCAAATGAAGACCAAAACCTTGGTATCCAAAACACCGATTTTCACTTCTGAACTCATTCTTCTGAATCCTTAAAACAGGTGGGACTCTTGAGAAGGTATTCTGGGGAAAGTGTCTTCCCTTTTTAAACAGAATCTTTCTTTTATTTTAGAGAGGGAATAATTTTAAGATCAGAAAGAGAGATTCTTACTCCTGTATACCTCGAAGGTTGGGGGAAGGAATCTTACAAACTTCTACCCCACTTAAAAAGGTGCGAGATGTCCTCATCTCGAAAAGTAGAGGACAACTCTTTTTCTTAAGATCCAATTTATTCTGGGTTCCTTAGATTCTGGTCAACCCAACAGAATACTGGGATAAATATTCCTTATATAGAACTCATCATTAAATAATAATTCATTTAGATCATATCATTCCTACGATAATGGTCCATTAGACCGAAAAATTTCCTTCTGAACATTCCTCCACGGGAATTTCAGTTAAGTAAGTTATCAATTTGTCATCCCTTAACTTGATCTACCGTGACAAGTGTTAACAGTAGCAATTTGACAGCACAATCCACTAATCTCATAGTGATTTGCTGAAATCATTATCATCATTCTAGTTATGAGTATCATCACAGAGACTCGTCCCATTCATCCTCATTGTGGTTTCGCTCAGGTTATAATATTTCAACTAAATTTCAAAAATCATCATTTTTCAATCAGAATCCAAATCAATTCATCAATTCTCAAATATAATTAAAAATCATATCAACCACATTCGAAATCATCATCTGGATAGCATTAACGCTTATAATTTCAAGTCTTAGATTTACTCGTATATACTGTCAGTAAAGAGCTGCAGTTATACTCTCGGTATATACGGGTAGTCATGATACTTGGAACTCTAAGATAGATACCATCATGTCTAGGCCTCAAGCAAGTCAAGATTCCATACAATTGCGGTACTTCCATCTGAAAACCCAATTACGAATTTTTCAGTTTGAATATCAAATTGTATGAATTATATCACACAATTACAACCTTTTTGTGTTTCTTGATAAATTTTTGACATATTTGGCTTCTCAGTTGATCTTTATTAGCCAATTGCTCTGATGATTGTATCCTGTGACGTCAAAATACTCTTCCAAGGTTTCCACCCATTTCTCCACAGCCTCACCCAGGTTCTCCCCTTCTCCTTTGAAGGGTCCTGGCAGAGACCTATGAAGAGCCTTGCGAACATCAAGGTCAAGCTCGTCATCTTTAGAGACAGGGTCTGGCTGACGACCACGGTTTCCTCGTTATATTATTAAATTTTTATTTTGATATTATTCACGAGATCCTAAGACTTAAGAGTTTGGAAAACAATTTCTTATACAAGACAAGATCTTAATGGAGATCTATGACATATGTCCGATAACAAATTTTTTTTTCTTTATCAGCAGCAGATCGTTCGCCATAAACAATCATTTATCCAACAAGAATTTTTTAACCGGAAAACGTTTCTTTATTTATATAAAAGTTGCAATATGTACATAGAGCAACTCGGCTCTGAGTTCAAAATCTCCTCGAAAGACATATAAGAGGACCGTACTGGGCCATAGTCATGCCCTGTTACATAAGTTCTCTAACTGCGAAGGGAGCTATTATTTTCTCCTTAGGGATAAATCGACTAAGGAGTCTATAAACTCGGCAAGCAAGTCTGAAATTTTGAGGCGTTGAAAGATATAGAATGACACCACGCGTCATTTTCAGCTTTATCAAAATCATGGCCAATGAGAGGTTCTGCCTCAGCATTGCACGCCGCTTATAAGAGGCGTGGATATATAGCCCTGCAAACCACTTATGCTGTTGTCTCTCCACTAGGTTAGGAAAATATAATTTCTCGAAATGGCGTGCGAGTCTTGCTCGGCTTGTTCGTGTCGAAGCAGAAGAGATGAGATGCTCGAAGGCAAATGCAATCATATCTTGAGACTGGGTGAGGTCGGGAATACCAGATAAATGGGGAACTTCCATCTATAAAAATAATTTCTTTGATTAAAATTTCTTCATTAAAGAAGCTTATGGAATGAAAATACATTATGAAAATGCTGTTTCTGAATTCTTATTACCAATTTCAGATAAGAATTTAATTATCTTTATTAGCTTTCAAAACTTGCTCTGATACCAACTGTAAGATCCCTGTTTCCACCGCGCAACGGATTCGGGGTGCTAGCAGTGGAAGTAGCCTTTCTTGCGCGGGTCAGGGCCTCGTCCACGGATATCCGGACAAAAGACCAATCCCTCGGTTTTTCCAAAACCGAACCCGGAAAAACTTCCTTTATCCGGAAAGCACGGGCGATTCCACCAGGATAACTTTTTACTCGAACGTAGTCAAGACCATTACTGATCAAACTGATCCGACTGCACCTTTAAAGGTACTTGGTCAATCAAGGACGAAACTTGCACTTGGATCATTGGGATCAACGCTTTTTTCCCCATCAAGAGGCACAGTCGTTGATTCCTATCCATAGAACAATTACTATCCGGGATTTACTTCATCTATCGTAGTAACAGAAATTGAGTCTTGATTTACGGATCCATCAGTCCAACCTAACCCCATCCAGTCCCATGGGTTAGCCAACCACCCAACCACTGTAGTGATGGGATCCAATTAAGAATTTGGTTAGGTTTTGTCCCGGGTACCAAGGAAAAGAGTTCCAAGGCCCCTTAACCGGAAGTTCATGCAAACATAAAACTAGTCACACCACTTACACACCCAATATGAAATTGCCTTTTTCTTAGCATCAGCTAACTTTAAAACAATCCTTTAATGAAACCATTATATCGATGATGACAATCCTCAATCTCTGGTTGAATCCTTATTTCCAGTCATTCATTCATCGGTATACTTATGACATCATTGGTAACCAGAACGCTCACCACCTGTTCACTCAGGGGCCTTTTCCATAGTTCCTAGCTCATAGTAACCGGCAATATATTCATAGAATAGAATGGAACCTCCGTGGAAGATCAGCAAGATCAACCCACAGATCCATATAAAAGAGCCATGGACTCATCCGTTGAGGACCAGCAAGGTCAATCAACTAGATCCATGCCCGGTTTCAGAAAACAACTCTTATTCCTTGCTCCAATATCTTCCACAACGCACGTGTGGGTATCTTCGGCAACCCAGAGCCCGAGCACCGTATGGTCAGCACCCTCTAGGATCCTTCGCAGGTGACCTAGCGCATAGGCCGCTTCCTTGGTCCCTAATCCACCGTACTGGAAGCTCACCATTTAAATCGAACCGAGGCTGGTCAAGACCTCGGCCGACCTTGCTACGCGAGACGTCCTCCATTGACTCTCCGTCAGCAGTTGCAACTTTATCAGTTAGGTCTCCTTGACCTTAATCCACAAGACGGTCAAAATGCTTCCCTAGCATTCTTGACATAAAACATTCATTTACAAACAGTTCACAAAATACAGTTTCTATAACGAACTCTCGTCTTTTCACATTATCCACTCTCGGACCACATTACTTATTCCCTATTCCATTCAATGTGTACTCATTCTCATCCATTCACTCATATAGACTACACATTATTTCACATACACATTCACATTCATTATTCTACATACATATCCATGTTCGTACGTCCACATCATACATCCAATTTCACATTCATACATACGCATCTACATGCATACATCTATTTTCACATCCTCATTCATACATCCACATTATACATACATCCAATTTCACATTCATACATACGCATCTACATGCATACATCTATTTTCACATCCTCATTCATACATCCACATTCACATACATACATCTACATCCGAATCTACATCCATACATCCACATCCACATCTTCATTCACATTCACATCCATACATCCACATCTACATACATACATCCATTTTCACATCCTCATTCATACATCCACATCCACATACATACATATATCCGTATCTACATCCATATATCCACATACATACATACATCCATACTACACATCTACATCCATACATCCATTCTCACCCTAACACATCCCATATACATCTTATCCCATCAGATACACTCTCTACCTCGTCCCATACACATCTTAACACATCCTAACTCATCTTAACACATTCTATTCACATCTCATACACATCTTTTCACATCTCATACACCTCTTATCACTTCCCATACACATCTTATCACATCTCATACACCTCTTCTCACATCCTATCACTTCCCATACGCATCTTATCACATCTTAACTCATCTTATCACATCATAACTCTTCTCATATACGTCTTATCACATCTCATACATCTCTTATCGCATCTTATCCCTTCCCATATCTATTTATATAAATTAAGGGAATTCTTATATTTGATATAAAATTTCTTTACGCATCTAATTATGCATAAATTCCATTTAAGGATACTAACACTTTCGAAATAAAAATCAATATTTTATGCATCTTCCTATGCATAAATTCATTTTAAATGAGAATAACACTTTGAATTAAAATTCAATCTTTTATGCATCTTCCTATGCATAAATTCATTTTAGATGAGAATGACACTTTTGAATTAAAATCAATCTTTTATGCATCTTCTTATGCATAAATTCAATTTAGATGAGAAAGACACTTTTGAATTAAAATCAATCTTTTATGCATCTTCTTATGCATAAATTCAATTTAGTAGGAATTACACTTTTAGAATAAAAGAATTTCTCTTATGCATCTAATTTATGCATAAAATCTATTTATGATGAAAATCACACTTTTAGTATAAAAATATCTTTTATGCATAACTCTATGCATGAAATCCAATTATGACAAAAGTAACATTTTTACAACATAATAATCATCTTTTATGCATACCTCTATGCAAGAATTTCAAATGTGATAAAAGTAACACTTTTACTATAAAAAATATCCTTTATGCATACTTCTATGCATGAAAATTAAAAATGATAAAAGTAACACTTTTGATATAAAAAATTTATCCTTTACGCATACTTCTATGCATGAAAATTAAAAATGATAAAAGTAACACTTTTGATATAAAAAAATTATCCTTTATGCATACTTCTATGCATGAAAATGAAAAATGATAAAAGTAACACTTTTAATATAAAAAAAATATCCTTTATGCATACTTCTATGCATGAAAATGAAAAATGATAAAAGTAACACTTTTAATATAAAAAAATTATCCTTTATGTATACTTCTATGCATGAAAATTAAAAACGATAAAAGTAACACTTTTGATATAAAAAAATTATTCTTTATGCATACTTCTATGCATGAAAATTAAAAATGATAAAAGTAACACTTTTGATATAAATTTTTTTTCCTTTATGCATACTTCTATGCATGAAAATTAAAAATGATAAAAGTAACACTTTTGATATAAAAAAATTATCCTTTATGTATACTTCTATGCATGAAAATTAAAAATGATAAAAGTAACACTTTTGATATAAAAAAATTATCCTTTATGCATACTTCTATGCATGAAAATTAAAAATGATAAAAGTAACACTTTTAATATAAAAAAAATTATCCTTTATGCATACTTCTATGCATGAAAATGAAAATTGATAAAAGTAACACTTTTATGTTAAAATAATAATCTTTTATGCATACCTCTATGCATGAAAATCAATTATGCATAATATCAATTTCTCTATGATTACAATGAATATCTTTCAATTAATCTAGGATGATAATTCCTAGAATATGGTAGGAAGTCCTCTTTTCATGCTTTGAATAAAATTATTTTATGCATAATTTTTATAAAAATTTTGCCATAGCTTCGCTGCTATGACTGATAAATCTCAAATTTTCTAAGGGATAAAGCTTATCATTAAGGAAATAAATAGAATGATCCCTAATTGGATCATTAATCTATAATGTATTGAATCATCAATATTTATGAATTACATAAACTAAAAGCATAGAAAAAAGCCATTAATTTGGCCTCAAGCATAGATTAATCTTGGATTAAGGAAAAGCTTTATGAAAAGCTTCATTTGGATTGAGAATGGGTCATGAGTATGACCATTTCTTGAGTGAGAGAGAGAAATTACATAAAAACCATTAGAATTTAAATATAAATATAAATTTATGTAATTCTTTACTATCATTAATTAACTTCAATAGCATTCATCAAATTATGTAACTCTTCACTACTATTCACCAATTAACTTCAATAGCATTTAAAAGCCCATACCAATTAAGCTTCTCAAGCTTGAGAGGGGTTGAGAAGAGAGAAACATTGAGAAATTATAGAAAAGATCAATATTCACTAATTACCTTACAAATTGCTTGATTCTTTATTCACGGTAGAGGCCCCCAACCAATCAATTGGTTAAGTATGTTGATGGAGCCACCAATGGGGATTGAAGAAAGAGGGAAGCTCCAAAAACTAGTGAATTATTAATGAATTTACAGTTCTTGGCTTAGGTGGAGTAGAGTAACGATGCATAAACACTATATATTTTTCAACAAGGGGTGGGCTTCTATTTATAGGAAAAATTGAGCTCCTAACCAAACAAACTGATTCTAGAATTTTCCAAATCAATTTGGTCAATTTTTGACCATTTTTAGGTCAGTTAAGCTGACTTTTTGGAACTAGACTTGAATGAGGAGAGAGGAGAGATGAAATATCTCAATTTTTATGAGTTTAAAACTCATTCAAGCATGTGAAATATGCACCTCCTTTAAAGAACTCCCCTTCCTTACATATGTGTCAAAATAGAATCATTATACCCAAAATATCTCATATTTTTAATATTGCTCATAGTTTTTTACTAATAAACCTTGTACATTTTCAACTCTTCATCTTATGTGAAATATGCACCTCCTTTAAAGAACTCCCCTTCCTTACATAGTGTCAATATGAAATCATTATACCCAAAATATCTCATATTTTTAATATTGCTCATAGTTTTTTTACTAATAAACCTTGTACATTTTCAACTCTTCATCTTATGTGAGCATTTACTCATTTTTGGATACCCAAAATATCTCATATTTTTAATATTGCTCATAGTTTTTTACTAATAAACCTTGTACATTTTCAACTCTGCATCTTATGTGAGCATTTACTCATTTTTGGGTATCTTCTTTTACAAAATTGGATTTATCTCCTCCCTACACATGGATTGATGCTATTGGCCCATAGGAACCTTAATTGGACCATAATCCAAAAATTTTTGAAAATCTAGACCCTTAGGCTAAGGTCCTTTATACCCATTTCCAATTAATTCCAATTGCACATTGGAAAGTTCTTTTTGAATTTCTGTTTCAGGGGAACTTATTTTAATAAGATGAGATAATTTTCTATCCAAAAATATTAAAAATCTGAATATTCTCTCTCTAGAATATTTTCTCTCTCTAGGTTAAAACAGTTAGAAACAAGTCTTTTATATTTCTGAAGAGGGATTGATTACAGGGGAAGATGCTGGACATTTTGAGAGGCTGGGGAGGAATCTTACATTTGCGAATCCTGGGACTATTGCTGTTGCTGACCATGATTCTAATCACCTGTTTGGCCACCACTTTGGCCATGTGTCCATGACCTCTACCTGGTCTTCTACCTCCACTTGTATAGAAAGCCTGCTGCTTTGAACTATTTTTGTTTTGTGAAGACTATTCATCTTCACCCAAATTCTTCTCTTCAATAATCATCAGCACCAAATCCGTGAAGTTGGAAATGTTCTCTCGAGTTTGAATAGACATCTTGAACGCCTTGTATTATGGCTTGACACCACGTAGACACACTTCCACCTTATCACCATCATCAACAAAAACACTAATCAATGCAAGGGATTCTACAACGCCCTTGATCTTCAAGGCATTATAAGTCACATACATATTCTTCTTCTCCACAGTATGAAGCTCATTCTTCAATTGAATCTTTCATGCCTTGTTGTTAGTTTTATATAGCTTCACCAAGATGTTTGATGCCTCCTTAGGCGACTTGGCATCCTGTATATGCCCAATCATGGTGTCTTATATACTAATAGAAAGCCAATACATGAATTTCCTTGCTCCTTGATTCCAATCCTTGAACTCTTTTACATCTGTAGTAGAAGTTGGATTAATCTCCGGTATCTTCGGTGTCTCCTCATGTTCACCTTTAATGTAGTCCCAATAACCTTTTCCCACTAGGAAATTTGTCAAACTAAATATCCAAGAATGGAAATTTTTCTTATCAAGCTTCTCTGCAACAATCTGGTTTATTCCATCATTCGACATCTTGTCTGCAACAAACATTTACCAAAAACAACACTCTTGTTTGACCTGCACAAACTGCTATATTCTCTACAGGCGGTACTATACTGCAACCAAACTATCACAACTAGTGACCTCAATTTGCATACATACACCCAATGGAAACTTTGATACCTCTTTGCAGCACACACAGTATCTGCACAACCAATCGTCCTTCCTGCAGTTCCAAAAATAGAGTTTTGTAGAGAATCAAAACTTACCCGCAATGCCCATGAATGCGTGTGAACTGAAAAATGGAGGTTCAGACGTACTTGAAACACGTTTTGGGCCCAAAAAATTAATGTCCAACGGAAAAAATAGTTTCCTTGTATCTTTTCTCTCGCGAAGAAAGCTTCTCAATCGGAGTTCATTTACCGGTGCCTCCTGGTGAAGAGCTCCCGTGACAAGGGTATAGTAGCCAACACAAAGGGGGAAGAGTAGATGAAGCTCTTACCATCGTACCACTTCTTGTGCTTCTCTTGCTTTGTTGCCGCTCAACCCTTAGCATGAAATAGGTTGTGACACCATGAAAAGATACAGGGGAGAAGAGAACTTGAGCTCTTGTAAGCACACACATACTCACACAAACCCTAGAAGAGACCACACAAGGTGAGAGGCTGAAAATTCTTATTCTTCTTCACACAAAAAAGGAGGTCTACAAAGAAGATAAAGTGCCTAACACACATAATAGAGTATATACAAGCAGTCCATAATGTGAACACGCTAAGAGGAGTGGGGAGATGTGGACTAGTCGTTGTAGTCCAGCTATAGAATCTCTAGCAAAGATATGTTGGTGCCAGCTACCGAACCTGCCAGTGATGTAAATGTCAAACAGTCATGCATGCATCTTGTAAGTGTAAGCTCATGTTGCGCTTGACATCTCAACATAAAACACACCCTTTTTCTATTCAATCTGTGAATACCCCCTTTAAATGGTACCCTTTTGTATGTAGAAACTGTGTTAAAAAAGGATCTTAAAAATCCTTTTTGTTGAACCCACATGCTATGCTTACATATTTTATGAGTGATCCCCCCGAGAGGAGCCATCTCCTAGTACAGTTGGTAACCAAAGACCAACTTGGATTACCTTCCTCCTAGTGACTTCCCTTAAGAATTGGCCGCCCGTTCATCCCCTCATGGGCTTCCCGAAGCCTCCTGTTCATCAGGTGGGACACATGGATAGAGAATATGGTCAATGCCCTGGTGCCTAGTCAAGACCTGGCACTTATGCGGTTCCAGACCACCTAGTCATATCAAGAAGAGAAGCAGACTAATTCAACTACACCCAATGCAATAAGTCAATGCTAGGTTATTGCACTACGTATCTGTGTAAGCTTGGGGAGGTGATCACAATTACAAGTAGGTTAGTTCCAGAGTCTGTCCTAAATCCGAAGAGGAGTCCATATCCAGACAAGAGTATACTTAACACATGAATGCAGAATATACAAGGATATGCAAAATGAAACATAATTAAGACAAAGACCATCCCATGTGTCATTCTTGATTGATAGTTTGAATCATATAGGACAATGCCTTAGGAAGAGCTCTGCACTCAACTCTCCCATATTCCTATTCAGTACTATTCATCTCCTTTAGACCCAAGTAGACCCACCTAATTCTCAAACTATCTAGGAAAAACACACTCTTTCTATAATCTCAGCGGGGTAGACCAAGTCTACTCTACCCTCTACTCCCCCTACTACATGGGTACTATCAGTTCTTCAAGAAACTGTTACAAGATTGAGACAAAACAAGAAGGCTTGATTTGTTGCACAACGATCAATCCAAGTGGAAGCCAAACAGGCTGATTGGCCTTCAGCATCAGCCCCCCCTAATTTTTTACTTTTCAACTTTTTCAAAAAGTAAGCTTTTTAAAAAAGGCCTTGTTTGGGAGTAAATTTGAATCTTCCCTCTC
Organism: Cibotium barometz; assembly: GCF_041138505.1. Classification (NCBI taxonomy): domain Eukaryota; kingdom Viridiplantae; phylum Streptophyta; class Polypodiopsida; order Cyatheales; family Cibotiaceae; genus Cibotium; species Cibotium barometz. Next base: position 43,705,933 of record NC_141086.1, read on the forward strand.
CCTCCCTCTCTCTCTCTCTCTCTCTCTCTCTCTCTCTCTCTCTCTCCCCCCACCATCTTCTCTTTCTTTCTCTCCCCCTTTCTTCATATCCTTCTCTTTCTAGAATGGAACCATGTTTCATACCACCATAGCGCTTCTCTCTCTCTCTCTCTCTCTCTCTCTCTCTCTCTCTCTCTCTCTCACACACACACACACACACACACACACAAACACACACACACACACACACAGATTCTTGACTCCATTCCCTCTCCTTTCTTCATAACTCTCTAGGAATAAACAATAATTTAGACCACCATACCTTTTTTCCCTCTCTCTCTCTCTCTCTCTCTCTCTCTCTCTCTCTCTCTCTCTCTCTCTCTCTCTCTCTCTTTTGAAAACATTATAGCTTTCTTTCTTCCTTTCTCTCTTAATCTCCCTCTTTCTCCACCATCTTCCACTCCATACCTATCACTATCTCTCCCCATGGCATCTCAAGAGAACATCCCCAATGCAAAGAAGAGGCATCATATGAACTTGATGATGGATTAGGAGTATGCTACATGGAGGAGTTCTCATCAAAAAACATTGTGCGAATTGCATACACTATGCATTATGCATTTCACACATAGTACATTATGCATAATGCATAGTCTATCCACTATGCATATGCATGTGGCCTATGCATATGTATGCATAAAATATATGGATAGTATTCGCATAATGCTATCTAGATGTATAAGGGCATAGTCCATGCATTATGTATATGAGTAGCTTCACCCATCTTTGATAGGTAGGGGTTGAGGACAATTTCAATCAAATGCTCAAAAAGATCTCCATCATCCACGAATTGGAATGTGAATATTTTCCATTTTCATATTGGGCCACACATCTCCCTACCAGCTTCTCTCATCAATCTCATAATAACCTTACCATCTAATTCCAATGTCCCACCACCAAAGCTTACACTATGGGGTGCAAACAATGGGTATCATAACAACAATGATTGTAACTTAACTTACATCACTAAGTCATGAGAAAATTATGCAGTGTCTTTGCTCTAGTGTAGCAAAACTACTAACTTGTTGGGTTCATGCCAAGATTATAGGCTAGACATAGGCACACATCCACTCCAATTAAATAATAATCTAATCTCTCTCATAGATTTCATCATCTCCTACAATCTCTCTCTCTCTCTCTCTCTCTCTCTCTCTCTCTCTCTCTCTCTCACACACACACACACACACACACAAAACTTGAAAATTTTGTAAATGGCCAAAACAATAATTAGAATCACAATTGAAAATTATACGCAAAAAATACATTTGAAAACTATACAAAAATGTAGTGCCCAAAATGCTTTACATACAAAAGTCCCCACCATAATCCATCTAGTGGTAAATCTCATGAATATAATAGACTATACTAAAATCTGGTAACCAAAACATTTCACATATGAAGGTCATAACCTATATAAGGACCACTAAAAAAAAACTCATTTACAACGACTCTATGAGCTATATAGTGGTCACCAAAAAATCTCATGAATATAATAGACTATACTGAAATGTGTTAACTAAAATATTTCACATACGAAGGTCATCATAACCTATATAAGCACCACATAAAAGTTATATACAACTACCCTAAACTGGAAGATATAATATATCTAAGTAGAAACATATGGTGCAACATTATCTTGGTTTTCTATAGACGTATAGCCTGTTTCCTCAAAAGGATGATGTCTATGTACTATCCTGCATATGATGCCGATGATGCCTATACTCAAAATTGCCAACTCTATTCTCAAGTTGACTTGTACCTAGGTAATACATAAAAGCCCATTAAAAATTTTGGATTTTTGAGATATACACACTTTATATTCATATATATTTTAGGCCACACACACACACACACATTAGGCTATGTGTATTTCATTCCATTTTTGTATTTATATATATTCTAAAATATATAGCTTATAAATAAATATATATATATACACTAAAATACATATATCCTAATAGGTTTTTAGTCTAATATGTGTGTGTGCATTATACATATTTTAGGCCACAAACACACACATGTGTGTTTGTGCATTATATCCTAATAGGTTTTTAGTCTAATATGTGTGTGTGCATTATACATATTTTAGGCCACAAACACACACATGCACACACGTTATACATAGTCACACACACACACAAAAATATATATAGCCTAAAACATATATAAATCCTAATACATATATGTCTATATTTATATATTCAATTATATATATTTTAGGCCACACACATACAAAAATAGATAGACTAAAACATATATAAACCCTAATATATATATGCCAATATTTATATATTATATTATATATATTTTAGGCAATCTATACATTTAGTTGTGTGGGTGTGTGTGTGGCCTAAAATATATATGGACTAAAGATACACACACACACACAAATATATATAGCCTAATAGATATATTGCCTAAAATATATATAAACCCTAAAATATATATGTCTATATTTATATATTACATTATATATATGTATGTACACATACGTACATACATACATATACATACATATATTATATATATATATATGTATATATATATATATGTATGTATGTATGTATGTATGTATGTATGCATGTATTTTTATGTATATATAGATTTATTTATAAGCCATATATTTTAGAGTATACATAAATACAAAAATGAAATAAAATACATATAGCCTAATATGCATGTGTGTGGCTATATATATATATATGTGTGTGTGTGTGTGTGTGTGTGTATGTATGTATGTATGTACATACGTATGTACATACATACATACATATACATATATATATATATATATATATATATATAGAGCCACACACACACACACATATTAGGCTATATGTACATACATACATACATATACATACATATATATATATAGAACCACACACACACACACACATATTAGGCTCTATATATATATATATATATATAGAGAGAGAGAGAGCCACACACACACATATATGTATGTATGTACATACATACATACATATACATATATATATATATATATATATATATATATATATATATCATAGTTTATGAATAAATCTATACATACATACATACACACATATATATATATATATGCTAAAGCCTATTAGATATATAGCCCAACATACATGAGTATAGCCTAATAGATATATAGAATAATATGTATGTGTTTGCAACCTAAATAGATATATAGCCCAATATATATGTGTGTAGCCTAATATATGTGTGTAAATATTTATATACACATATATATATGTATTCTATTGTGTGTGTGTGTGTGTGTGTGTGTGTATACATAGCCTAAACTATATTCTCTATCTCTCTTTTGAGCTTAAACGTTTAAAAAAGTTTTAAAAAAGCAAGCATTTTCTCTGTATACATCACAACTATTTTTAAAAACACACATTCTCTCTCTCTCTCTCTCTCTCTCTCTCTCTCTCATGCACGTGCACACCCACACCCTCACACACACACATAATTCCAATAACACATATAATAGAAAAGTTTTAAAAAACTATGCCACACATATTAAACCATTAAAAAAGCATTTGTTGATTGAGCTCTCACCTTTAAAAGTTGATGAAAATTTGCAACTTGCAAAACTATAAATCATGCAAAAAAGAAGCAGTTGTTAAAAAATAGATTCGCTTTTTACATCACATTAAAAAAAAAGAGGAATTTAAAAGCAAAAGAAAATAGTAGAAGGTGAGTTAAGCAAAAGAAAACAGTAGAAAGTAACCTACAGCCTGTAAGCAAGCGTACAAAGAAGAAGTCAAAAATCAAAAAAGAAGAAGTGAAAGGGATGGAGATGCATAGGGTGGTCCCCCACCGCCAAATCTTCTTCCAAACGTAGGCAATCATCAGCCTACCCTGCTCTCCCCAAAAGATTTCAAATCTACTTTCTTTCAAATTCAAAAAAGCTTTCATTGAAGAGAGTACTTTCGATGCTCTTCTTCTTTTCGAAAATTGAAATTCGAACTCATTTCTTGCTGCCACGTGGGTGGCACATCAGCCTTCTTCCTTAGGACAATATAGAGATATAGAGAAGAGCAAGAAATTAAAGAAGAAAAATCCCACGCTTACAAGGGTGCAATTATTAAATGGAATGAGTATAGATCTCTTATTGAATGAGAGGTCAAGTTGGTAAGTTGATGACTCGAGGCCTTAGAGAAAGACAAACGAGAATGAAAAAATAAAACAAGATATTAAAAGTGCACTACATATAAAGAGAGAGGAGGAACGGAAAAAAAACTGTCACCTTTTCTTAAGAAAGAGGAAGAAAGAGCATCCACTTTTTCTTGAGAGATAGGAGGAAGGTGGAAGGAGCACTCACCTAATCTGCTTGAGAGAGATGAGGAGAGTAGGGCCTCCACAAAAATGACATTTCAATGTATTTTTACCGTTTGAAATTTAGAAAAACAGGCTAGAAAATATATCAAGCCCTCACAAAAGGAGACTCAAATTTTATAGTTTTCAGTTAAAATAGCTGCAAATTTACACTAGAAAACCCCTTAGTTTATAAGCATATGCTTTAAAAAAAAAAAAAGCTTTTATCGGGCCTGGCATTACGAGATTTGACGCCGCTTAAATGATTCCCCACTATGAATGCTGTTGTACAGCGACATACAGCAACATAAATTAGCTTTTTCCAGATTCCGTTGCAACAACCCTCTCTTGCAGTGATCTCGTTTACAAATTTATAAAAGCGATCCATTCTATGATGATTTTGCGAACTCATCTCATGACCTAGAAGTTAGTAAAGGGGTGAGGGAAAAGAATCATACAACCCTAAACCCCGAATTCCATTAAACCTTTTGGCCACTTCTCTTATCTCTTCCGCTCAAGAAAATTTATATTTTGCAACTGGATTTCTGCATCCCTAACTTCATCAATGACGTCCTAGCATAAAGGGGCACTTAGAATTACAGAAACCAAAGAGTTTGTCGGACCCTCCACACTTATATACACTAGTTGGGAACCCGTGCTTTGCACGTCTTTTGAGGCTTTCAAAAATCAAATTCTACCAAAACCTCCTCCAACCTTCCTAAACCTCCAAATTCTTGCCACCATGTGGCAGTGTTGTGTGAAACTCTTCCGTAAGATAATATAGTAAAACTCTTCCGTAAGATAATATATAGAGAAGAAAAGGGAAGCAATACAGGGATAAGGAACTCATGCACTACATACTAAACACTACGGACCTAGTTGAGGTCCAAGCTGCCCTCTACATGGTCTTCTGTCCGATCGATGAAGTTAAGCTTCTCCGGATCAAAAACCTTATTGTAATAAGATCTACTGTCTTTTCTGATATACAAATCAAGTTTTCTTCCCAAAAAAAATAAAAATCATATGATGTACATAGGTTAGATAAATGATCCATGTGTGTCATAGGTTGTCATGTATGTATATAATCGTTAACACATTGTCCAAACTTAGAATATATTGAATATAAATGCAATTTATCATTAGTCAAAAGGGTATAGTTATCATTTGGAGATATTCAAAATATTTCTTTGTGACCTTATGCACAAGGGCATGATGTGGTATAGTAATTATCACTTAGTCATGAGGCTCTCTCTCTCTCATACATATTTGTTTCTGTGCAATTTATCATAATGATATAGTATCATTTAGAGATATTCAAAATATTTCTTTTTGATCTTATGCACAAGGGAACGATAGCATCTAGATTTCAATTATCATGTGTAGGGCCTATATAGGAACGTCTATTTCTCTCTCTCACTCTCATCCACACGCATATTTCTGTACATTGATGTATCCTAGTGTTCTTGCTAGTCTTATTCTATCCTGCAAAATCTCTGAGTGATCTGGCTTTTGGCAAAGTCGTGGCCCTCCCTACGCGCCAGGGTCTCTTATCTTTGCCTGTATAAGTTGCTCTCTCTAGTGAAACGGAAGATAATGGCGGCCTGGAATCATCCACTTCTGCCAAATCAACACGTGGGTTTGCATCTCTATTGGCATTGGTCTGCATTTCTGAAGAAATCTGCGCTTCTAATGCAGCAGCAGAACAAACAACTTCTTGCCTTTCTGCACCGCTAGGCACAGCTGTCTCATTGGAGTGTCTATCCTCAGATGCCTGCAGTACCACCTGCAAATCACTTTGGCTTTGCACACTTGCAGTTTGTAACGATGGTGCCCAAATCTGCAAACCTAGTGTATCATCACCGTGCATCAGTGACATACTCGAGCTTCTCTTCGGTCCGCAGATTGCATCAAATTTGATGTACCCAAAAACCGAAACCAAGTAGCCTGCAGCTGCCAGCAATGATATGATCATGTACGCTGTTGGCAGTGTTCCAAGCCAGAAGGTCACGAACAAGACTGCAACATCGAGCACCAGATGCACAAAGGAAACTATGAACAGTTTGAGTCGGAAGGTGAAAAATCCGAGCTGATTTCTGTCATTGGCTTCACTCACAACGGGGTAGAGGGGGCCAATCATCATGCTCACGTAGCTGAAAACGAGTGATACCAGCAAGCGATGGGGATCTCGGAGGCTCTTCGAGAGCGTTTTAGGCGATTGCAGGAGCCAGTAATGGAGGCAGTATGCAGTGACGGTGCCCGCCATGAACAATGCCGGAATGGCATCAGAGGCATGAAATTTGGCCTGGTCTCGGACTGCTCTGTGGCGGGAAAAATACTCTCGGATGTGCACAATGATGTTTGTGAAGGTCAAGCAGCGGATGAGACTAGAGAAAAGGGTGAACGCCCCCGCAATGACTCCCGCCGCAGTCATCTGCCTAAACGTCCTGGCATTCTTGGCTATGGACTGCACCGAGGTGCCCCCATTGTAAGCTGCAGAGATGAAAGATGCAGCTACTGAGATTTTGAATGTGGTGGACATGCTCTGGACAAAGACTTTCACTTGAGTGAGGACCAGGTAGGCGCAGAACTGGAGGATAAGCATGGGGACGCCCTCCAACGCACTGCCTAAGATGCAGTACAATCCATTCATCTCTGGGGATCTCAGATTCTGAACCCTGAATCAAGCAAATTTGGATCAATTTTCCTGCACAGGGCTCTAAAATCCCATCCTAATTTATGTAATTAAGCATGCATTGGTGCTTTAATTAAGCATGCATTGGTGCTTTACACACTGAAATTCGGAGGAAAAGGGTGTAAACTTGTCAAGCCTTATTGACTAAACAGCAGTCGACATGTTCGTCAAGAGTTTTTACCCCTCGCAGCTCACGGTGCGCCAAAGGAGGTTGGAGAGGCGCCAGAGGTGGATGAGAGGCAGGAAGTAGGCGGCAAAGAGGGGGGCATCTCTCCGTGTGTACTTGAGCTTAAAGACGAGGGCGTTGAGGGTGTGGCAGAAAACCAGGATTCCCAGCAGCGCGTAGAAGTAGCCCGCCAGATCGCTGGTCTGGCGCCTGCAATCCGCATCGCAAGGGCCCTCCCTCTCCCGCCGGGAGTAGTGGACAAAGAGGGTGGAGTACTCCACCAAAACTACCAAGTTGCTGCCGAAATCGAAGAGATAAGTCCCTGCCGACAGGACTATGCTAACCACCACCACCACCGCCATGCAAGCTCAGGAGCTCCTGCAGTACCTTCTTTCTAGTGCGTGCGTTTCTGCGAGGCACCTGCCTGCTGTCACCTCACAAGGTAGCAACTTCCAACTACAATTCTAATTTCTAATTTCCTTGCGAAAAAAAGGAAAAAAAGCACGGCGACACATTGGTTCGCAGGAAGGCGTGCCACATGCAGTTGTTGTCTATCTTTGTTCTTGACCAGCAAGGATTCCCTGGCTCCTCATGTCATCCTGATGAAATTTGAGGGTTTTTTTTTTTTGTGCTTTGTGCTTATTTGGAATTTAGTATAACTTTAGCCGAATTGCCCTTCTTGGGCCCTTGAATTGCCCTTCTTGGTATCCTTGGGAAGACTCCTATATAGCCAAAATAAAAATAAAAATAAAAATAAATGGTAGAGAGTTGCTAGAAAAAAGAAACATATCTAAGAAAAGTTGAACACTCCCTACTTTATTTTAGTAAAACACTTGCTATATAGCAAATAAACTAGCAATGAATCATTATATAGTAAACTATGTAGAAAAAGTTGTTATATAAAAAAAATCATAAAACTATATAGTAATTGATCTAAAAAACTTTTTTATACAGCAATCTATATAGTAAGATATTGCTATATAGCAAACAGTAATTAACAAACTACTATATAATAAAATATTACTATATAGCAAATCAAAATGTAAAAATCACTATATAATAATGATTATTGAAAAATAATTTTCTAAAAGTAAGATGAGATTTTATTAAGAGAAATAGAATGAAAACCAAGTTTTTTATTTTTTAAGTGTTGTTATTCTAATGATTTCTGAATATACTAGAGAATATTATACTATATGTAGATATCTAAAGACACATATGTCAACTTTGAAAGAAAGACTAGAGAGATTTCGAGTATTTTTTACTAAATGTACTAGATAATATTTCACTATTGTGTGGATATCTAAAGATAAGCACATGCCGTTTTTGTGTGTGTGTGTGTTCATGTGTGTGTGTGTGTGTGTGTGTGTGTGTGTGAGAGAGAGAGAGAGAGAGAGAGATTTGAAGCATTTTTAATAACGCTTATAAAGTGAAACTTTTTCAATACTTAGGTCATAATTTTGTAAAATAAAAAAAGCTTCTTACGCACTTTATAGCTGAAAAACTTGCTCAAAAATAATATTTCTAAACAACTAAAAAGTTTTAAACAATTATAGATAAAAACATCACATTAGTTTGACATAAATTTTTTAAAAAATACATTAGTTTGACCTCTTAATCTTGTGTATCAATAGTTTTAGAATTGATGTTTTTTATAGTTTAAACATCACTTAAGTTAAAATCATTTAAAGATAAATAATTATTTCTATTCTTGGTGATGGTCATGCATTCTTCTCATAATAACCAAGTTTTCTATAGTTTAAACATCACTTAAGTTTTAAAAATCAAGAAAAAGAGTTATTTCTATTCTTGGTGATGGTCACTCGTTCTTCTTGCAATAACCAAGGTAAAAGGTCTTCTCTCATCTATTTAGAACTTTGTTCACTATTTTTGTTAGTAGAGAATACTTGAGCATTTCTCATCATGGCAACTTCATTGACTTACACCTAGAAACTTCATCAAAATCGTTTCTTAGGTTATCTATGCTATATTTACTTTCCTCCTAAAGCGTAAAACTAGAAAGGATCTTAAGCTTCTAAGTGAGAAGAATAGATCAAGAAAGTATATGCACATCGTACTTAAAGTAATGAGATTAAAGTAATATACACTAACAACATTACCTTTCGAGGTTGAGTAGTGTCAAGAGAAGATGACATATCATCCATCAAAGAATCACACTCAGAAAAGTAGTACACTAAGTGAGAATCGTAAGTGTTTATATAAGTAAAATAACTCAAAAATATAAACAAGTAAAAAATGAGATTAAAAAATAAATATAAGTAATTTTTTTAACTCATTCTATTAACATTATATATCTAATTACCTTAAGCTTTTTTTCATTTGAAGGTAGAAGAAGCTAAGGTTTGTTTATCTCTAACTGTTTCTTTAACTTAGTACTTATCTACACCCAATTATTATTAAAAACGTTCTCTGAGATTTTAATTATCATGAAGAAACTAGACATAGTAGAAATATTAGCTTTCGTGGTCATGAGCTTTTCTGGCTATTTCATTCATGCATTGGTGATGCACTTTTGCCTCCAACAATTTTTATTCAAAAATTCATGTTAGTTAGTATATCTATATCTACTACTTCAATTTATTAAAAAAATAAGAAGGTGATAATTGAACCTCCTATGTATGGCATGTGATATTAAGCAACTTTGTATAGGTTCTAGTATTTAAATGACCAACATCCTCCTTTAAATTCCAAGCATCATTATCCAAATAGTCATCCTAACTGAGATCTATCACATCAATAAAGATACTTTCAGAATCTATAATTACAACAAACAAAATACTTTGAGAGAAATAGATTGATGTATCGAATATATTGCTAACCTTCTCTAAATTGTTACTATCAATAAGTGTCATGTCTAGAATATAAATGCCTCCATTATCAATCTATAATCCAAATTTAATGATCAATGAAACTAAGGTT